>NC_056463.1:9427483-9524983 GCF_008729295.1 Plectropomus leopardus
GACTTTATTTCTTTCGACTTTAAACATGGGAGGGCAATGCGCAACTTAACAGGAAATTGCCAAAGAATTTGCAAGAAATTTGTAAAAACAAAACAAAACAAACAAAAAAAAAAAAAAAGAAAAGAAAAATACTGGAAAATAAAGTAACAAAAAAGCAAAGTTAAAAAAAGAAGAAATGTTGCCCTAAAAAGATAACCGAAATAACGTTGTGTAAATTAAAATAATAATAATATTAAATAATAACTAAACAGATTGATGGTTCTTTTATATGCTTGTGTAAATAAACTGTAGATTAATCCCCCTCCATTTAATTCAATGTAACATTTTACATTAACTACACTTAAGTCCAACTGCAGGCGGTTTCTGATGTGAATATAATGTTCACATTGACACCAAGCTGTGTGCGCGCGTAGGCTGCAGCTCGCAGACCTATTCAGAAAGGCTATTGAGCGCGCGGCTCATGCAGTGCTCGTGCCGTTTCCTCTCTGATGAGTGATGCTAGAGAGCTCCAGGTGATGGATATAAAATGCCATTAGCTAGTCTTTCTGATTTGCGTTTTAATGGTTTTAACCCATTAGCTTCAATGTGCAGGTCAGTGAGACACTTCTTTTTTGTGTTATTCAGAACATCATTTATCACCTGCTTATGAAATGTTTCCAAACAGGTGGAAACATTTCATAAACAGGTGATAAATGATGATGATGATAAGTAACATTGTGACTCCTCAATCAAACAGGCCCTTTATAGCTGAGAAAACTAACCCATGTGACAACTTGAGGATATTTTTTATTATCACACACTGTGGATACAGTTTTGCATATTTACAGGAATCATATTTCACTTTTTTGTGCCCAAACTATTGATCATGACACTGTATTCAATAGCTCAAAACATTACCTGTAACTGCGCCCTCTTTGCTTTAGGAGGGGATGTTCGCATCCATGATTGACACACTAATCGTACACTGGTTACATTATTTGCAAAGATATTCACAGAGGGATGTAAAAAGCGCTCAGCTATATAACGAGAGCACACTAATGCATGGTTAATTACCATGCGCAATTACGCACGCGGTCACGGATGTAGACAAGAGACACATAACTCCTACTGCATATTTGACAAGTAGTGCCACGGTGATCATACGTGTGTATTTTTTTTATACACACATTCGTATGCGTAAAGCCCAGTACCAGCAGACATTAGCCACATTACGCAAGCCTTTAAAGAGAATAAGCGCAGATGAAAGTTACGTTTTCACAAGCAGAATGGAGTGAATAGTGTTTATATCATGCTGCTTGTCGTCTTTGTGCTTTCTGAAAGGTCTCCTCTCTCACTCCATCCCTTTTTCGCCGTGCGCACTCGGTGCGTCATGGGTAGTTTGTCAACACATTAAATCGATCCCAAAGCTCGAAAAACATCATCCTCTGTTTATCAGGCTTCTCAGTTTGTTCCTGAACTCCCTCCTCATGAGACAGTAAATAATCGGGTTCAGGCAGCTGTTGGTGTGCGCCAAACAGACGGTCAATGGGAACACATATGTGTGGACTATGTAATAAGCTTTGTCCCAGTGTGCAGCGTTCAGTTTGACCAGTACACTCCACAAAGTGATGGCGTGGTTCGGCATCCAGCACAGAAAGAAAGACAACACGACGATGGTGATAGATTTTGTAACTTGGGATCTCCGTTTGGGGTTGCTTGTTTTCATACTCCGAGTGCGGATGAAGCGCAGCAGCATGATGTAGCTGATGGACACGATGGACATTGGCAAAACAAAACCTACAAGTATTTTCTGTATGTGATAAACTGCTAACCAGTACTGTCCACCGGGAAACCTCAGCAGGCAGAGTTTTTCTCCGGTTACGTTGCTGACAGTTGAGAAAATCGACGTGGGTGCAGTCGCCAGAGTCGCAAGTGTCCAAATGATTGCGCAGGTCCATTTGGCAGAGCATGACTTCCGCGCGTCGTTGTTCTTCAGAGCCGAGGCCAGCGACCAGTAGCGGGTCACACTCATAGCCGTGAGAAAAAACACGCTGGCGTACATGTTCATCACGGTGACCGAGAGGACGATTTTGCACATGGCGTCTCCAAACGGCCAGCTGAAGTCCAGCGCGGTGTCCACTGCCCAGAAGGGCAGAGTGAGCACGAACTGCAGGTCCGTCACCGCCAAGTTGAACACGAAGAAGTTCACTGTGGACTTCTTCCTCTCCTGTTTGACCCTGATGAAGAAGAGGACCAGCAGGTTGCCCATCAGACCCGCAGCGCACACAACAGAGTAAACAAGGCAGATGAGGACCCTCAGAGCCGGGCTCCCGTCAGCTGTCACGTCGATGTCCTCCAGCTTGTTGAAGAAGTCCACCTCTATCAGTGAACTGTTCAAACAAACGCTCTCGTTTTGTTCATTCATGGTGTCAGAAGCTCACAATTTAAGATAATCTAGTCAGCGAGAAGTCTATATTTAAGAAAACATTTGTGCCCAAAAGGAGATGGATCATGGAGTGCCACATGAGCACGCGATGCCTCTGTCTGTATCCATCCCCACCCTCCTGTCCTGTCATTTCTCCGCCTCTTCGCTACAAGACGCACAATCATCTACCACTGCTCTGAGCTCTGACAGCGTGACAGGAGCGGCGGGGCGGAGATGTTTATGGGCGAACATAAGGTGTGATATGTCCATCAGTCACATGCGTAACGGAGGCCAAGCAGAGCGAGAGGCACCCCTATCACTTACAATTAAAAAAATAAACAAACACGCAATTAATAATTTAAAATGCTCGTGTTATGTATAGCTCACGTCAAAGCCAGGAAGGCACAGACTGGAGCTGTCAAAGCGTGCGCAACTGGTTTAGAAACATGTGCAGGATGGGCTGGTAACATCACAGAAGGAGAAGTTGATGAAAACGACTATCTGCTGCCACCCAGTGTTCAGTTCCAGTGTAACAGGCTGTTAAAAATAAGACAGCAACATCTTCCTTAAGAGAGGATAATCTTTGACTACTAGACTTACTGCCCCCCGGTGTATGCCTTCACGCACCAGTCAGAGACAGTTTACAATCATGCCTGTGAAAACACGGTTGCTTTAAACACATTTTCCCCCAGCAGCACAGAAGACCTTTACTATCAGCACAGTTAGTGTCACCAATTAAGTGTCAGACCAAATGTCCCCTCCTCTGTTGCATGATGGAAAGAAAAAGTGTTTGCACAGAACACTATGTTACTATGAAGTTGACCTTTATCATCAATTCAGTATTTCATCCTATCAGACATTTGTGTGAAATTTTGTCATAATTAGTGTATATATTATTGGGTTATGGGGCATGTTTTGAGTCTTGATGCATGTGCCAAATTTGAGGAAATTCCCTCAGGGCCTTCTTGAGATATTACGTTCACAAGAACGAGATGGACACAAAGTCCCAGTGACCTCTGACCACCACATTCTCACGAGCTTATCTTTTAGTTCAAGTGGACATTCATGCCAAATTTGAAGAAATTCCCTTCAGTTGCTCTTGAGATACTGCATCGGCGAGAATGAAACAGATACAACGATACACTGACCTTGACTTTTGACCAACAAATTCTAATCAATTCATCCTTGATTCTAAGTGGACGCTTGTGCCAAATTTGAAGAAATTCCCCCATACAGTCATTGAGACATCATTACACAGATGCAAAGTCACAATGACCTTGGATCACCAATGTCTTATTATTTCACCGTTGAGTCCAAGTGGACATTTGTGCAAAATCTGAAGAATTCCCTCAAGATATTGAGATATTGCACTCATGATCATGAGACTAAAGAGGCAACAGTGACCTTGATTTTTGAATATGGCCACCAAAATCTAATCAGTTCATTGTCGAGTCCAAGTGGACGTTTGTGCCATATTTGAAGAAATTCCATCGAGGCGTTCTTGAGATATCCTGACAAACTGAAAACAACAACATGCCTCTACAACAGATGTCACTGGCGAAAAGACATAAAAAAGGGAAAACACACAAAGTAACAGAATGCATTTTATTACATCTAAACTTTTCTACATAAACAGGTAACATTCAATAAGTAAACAATTTCTTCCAATGCAGGTAATAAATATTTTTTTTCACTTGGTATATTTGTACAAACTGACAAGGGTCTACTGTACACCGTCTTCTCCTTGCCCTCCTCGAAAAGCCTTTTTATGATTTTTCTCGGATTGGAGCCGTGAAACAGAACCTGTGAATGTTTTAAGGCAGTGAGTGCAGATGTCGACTCAAGTCTGACTTTGAGATTATTTCTGCTGTGTAAGACTTTTTATTGGCCACAGTCCTTTTTTTGTAATAATAGTACAGCTTTCATTATCTAAAAAATATATAAATTAATTTATTCTCTCGCTCTGAATTGACACACAAAAAGCATACAAACGGACATCAAACACCCACGTTTGGATCTGAACGTTCAGGTTTCCATACAGACATAATATACACATTGTTGACTTTTCCCTTTTTTATCTAAGGTGACACATCATGGCACAGTTTGCCTGTGGAGATTTTGAAAACACCTTTTAGAGCAACTGCAAATAATAGTGGCCTTACTCCATTCACTTTATTCTGTGCACACACTGGTTTTGGCTCAGTGTGCTCACACCAGCAAACACATGAGCTCCATACACTGCACACGTGGACATACCTGTGTGTGTGTGACTCAAGCTGGAGAGGGATCGAGCTGGCAACAGCCCTGTGCTTATCCATCCCTGCATGCAATCTGACATTTTCGAACAATAAAATCTCCCCCTGCTCGAGAGCTTCTGCCTTAAAAAACAACTGTGAACCACAGGATGGAGCTGCGGACACTTAACGTCATGAAACGGCTCTGTAATCCCATAGAGACCCCAGTATGTCGAGCACTTGACCAGGAACACATTCAACACGGTCCGCTCTCACTTCATGTGCGTAATCTGCTCCACCGTCTCATAACAAGCGTGAGGAAAGAAGTTTAAATAAATTAAATCATGATCAAATGCATTCGTTAAACTGTGACCACCTTATCAAGCGTCCAAATACTGGTGATTAATATTTAAACTAACATAATGGAAACTAAAGGATCGACATCTTCATCAGTGTAACATGTCGGGGCAACACTTAATAATAAAGGTGCAAACACACACGCTCCACTAAATGCATAACTAATGATGATCGCGTCACTGTGAGTTTATGTGATTCATTAACACTTACAGTTAATGAACTCAGCATTAACGTGTGTATTAATTCAAATGTCCAAATTTGACAAAAGCAATTATATTCAGAGGCATGGAGGGTTGTACCAATAACAGCACTTTAAATTCTGATAAAATTCATTATTAAAAAATAATACGCCATACCTCTTTTAAAAAAGAAAAAAAAGTCCCAGGTGCACAAAATAGGATAATAATTTTCTCTTTTAAAAAATGAACAACCTGTACACAGTGCTGGTACAGAAGGGTCACTGAACACACACCTCCAGTCACGTGGTGAGCTTGTTGCTGGAAACAAAGCTGTAACATCCACAGGTTGAGGACCAGTTAATTTCCAGCTGTTTCATCTGTATAACCATCAATTTAAAATCTAATTTCAGATATGTTTTTAATGGCTTTGGTACTCTTTATAAAATTGAATGTATAATCAACTTAGATTAAATCATTTTAAACTCTTGGTTTCGAAAAATTATCAATAGTCTTAACAACCTCAGTGGCATCACTGCTCTGTGAAAACCATGCATCTAAAAAACGTTTGCTTTTCATGAGCTACAAAAAAACTTGTTTTCTGCTTTGTGATGACATATTTTCAGCACAGACTTCATATAAAGATGGATAACATGACAGCTCCTGACAAGTGAAGCCAAAACATCTGGTTCGCCCCCTAGTGGCTGGCTGCAGTACAGGTTATAAAGTAAGGGGCCCTTTATGCAGCACTGGTCCCTGCATGTAACTTTTCAGTTTGGCCTTTCGTTCACATGACAACTGCGTTTTAGGGGCCTGAAAATGCAAACTTTTGAAATCAGGTTCCAGAGTGTAATCTTTGGAAAACGCAACCCCTTCTGTCGCCGTGTAAACTGGCAACGTGCAGACGTCACGGCTGCACTTCACGCAGGCACCTAGTGTTCTTCTATTGGAGGGTTACACCACCAACTACTGGCCTGGTGTGAATACTACAGAGTTTTCATTTTTTTTGCGGATCTGTGTGCACGAGGACTAATCTCACAATGTTATCATATAAACGTAGATTAAAAAAAAACAAAACGACTTTTCCATTTTAAGTAGAGATATACTCATCTAAACGTGGCCTAAAAACTTAAAGTACTTGTCAAATAAATTTTTCCAAAAGTAGTTTCTATCATTTCAGTTAGTTGTTATCGCCCGTTTGTTCTAGTGTTTCTTTTCTGATTAATTTGGTTTAAATAAGTTATTTGAAATCTGATGACATGATTGACAGCTGTGTGTACCATCAGTGTGCTTTCGCTCAATGGTGCAGCTCGGGACTGGCTGGATCAATGTAAGTGCGGAAACTCAATATGGCAGAGATCGCGACAGCTCAGACTGCAGCTCCAACTTAAGTCACCAGCACAAGATGGCAGTTGCCGTATCCTGAATATTTTGGCTTCATTTTTGTACAGTGGGAGGAAGCGGAGATGCTTCTTCCATCTTTATATACAGTCTTCTGGCTGACAACCTGACTGTGACCTGCCAACAAAACCAGAGATGATGTCTGCAAGAACAAGTCAAGTGTTTGCATCTAACAAACAATTTGATAAAGAAAACAGCATTAAATTTTATAACACATCATAGTGCTCTTTTTCTTTTCATATTTCTATAAGAGGCAATCCTGGCCCTTTTTCTATGTGACTGGATTCCAGCTATTTTGGTGGCTTATAAATGAACGCATGCACTAACTGTGACTTAATCATTAACTTATGATCCATTAAGCATTAACTAATCACATACACTCACAGTGACTTGGTGAGCAACAGCAATCCATAATACATCCTAAATGAATTCATACATTAAATCATCACTGAGTCATGCGCATATTAATTAAGCTTGTGTTTTGCGTCCTTATTATAAAGTGTTATTCATGTCAGCTCCCAAGAAAATACACAAAGGCGTTTCCATGGTGAATTAACTAAATGGTACCTTTTTGAGAAATGGTGCTGATGGCAAGGAATAACCATGAAACGCATATTAAATAAAATGATATCACAACGGCTCCCGAGTGACGGTGAGTCACACGCTCACCCGTGGAAAATCAAAACAGCTTGTAAAAAATATAATATATAGAAATAAGAATACAAAATAAATAAAATACTGCACAACACAGGAAATACACAAGACTTGTTCTGGGTCAGTTTGAGTGCGGGGGGGGGGGGGGGGGGGGGGGGGTTGGTTCCCATGAGAAGAGAGAAGAAGTTAAAGATGGTGAGAGAGAGCAAGGGAGGGAAGGAAGGAGGGGTGGGGGTTAATTTGTCTCCCAGTTAGTTGCTGAAGGACGTGATGTCAGGTGATGGGGTTGCTGTCAGAAGTGATTAGCTCATGGTGTGTGGGGGGGTAATTAGGCTTTGAAGTGAGCTGCCTGTCTCGGACGTCAGGAAGTGGGACATCAAGGAGGAAGTGATAAGAAAGAAAGTTTCAAGGACACGCAAGCAACTGGGCAGCCGATCTACTGTATGTCGCTGGAAATGTGACCGTGACAACCTCTGCTAACAACTTTCTCCACTCTTAAAATACATTCATGAGCAAACTCTGCGTTTTCAGCTGAATCAAGGTGCTTTGACACTTCCACATCAGACACCGATGAGCTTCTGCTGCTTTTAAATCACAGACAGGTCAGGTATTTTTAAACCAGCTGGAACCGTGCCCAGTCTACGCTGGCATGCTGAGATCTCCCGCTTTCTACGAGCAGTTTCCCAAACATTACTCCCCTGATAGCGCCTACGCCATCACAAGTCAAGTCTTCACAAAAAGCTCGGACCGAGGTGGGACAGAGGTTGTGGGCGACCATTAAAGACATTCTTTCGAGTTTTAAAAAACTCAAACATCCCAAACACGCTGTGAAGCATGCACACAAACAGGCACTAGTTTAAACTTCACAAGCCATGGACGCCCGACGCTGCTACAACAGCTTAACAACAGTCCGGCAAAAAAGACGATGAAACTGAGAAGACAAGAGACAAAAGAACACAGTTTTAACCACCAGCTGAAACCGAAGATGTGGACAGTGGACTGAAAACACTGTGGCACACAACTGCACTCGGATTATTGTGATCATTATCATAGGTACCATATCTTATTTTTGGCATTGTGCAAAGAAATTTAAAAAAAAAGAAAAGAAACTCTTTCAGCTCCAAGTATAAATAGTCTAAAAGTCTCCATTTCTAAATGCTGTATGCCGGCAGAGTCTTTGTGAAGAACTGGAAATCAAGGAGTGAAAATAAAAAAACAGAAATGGCTAATTTCCACGTACACACTCCCCACTGCATTAACCTGAAGGTCAAGGGAATGCATATATATATATAAATATATATATATATATATATATATATATATATATAAATATATATATCACAACATTAAAATAAATTGACAGATGAAGAGAATTACATTGATCATGTTGTTAGAAGCCAATGTTCTGCAGGGACACTTTGGGTACTGGCTTTCCTATAGATGCCACTTGATGCGCACCACCCACCAAAACACCACTGCAGAAAAAGTACACCCCTCTCATGGCAACCGCATCCCTCGATGGCAGTGGCCCCTCTGATCAGCTCTGAATTAATTGACAGATCAATTATCAACCCCTGGAGTCACAAACTGCTGCAGAGGAAAAAAAAGATCTGGAGAGCTCTGCCTGTGCTGCGTTCAGTGACCTGCAAAAACATCAGAATTTAGAGAGAGGACACAGAACGATACAAAGAAACATACATGCATTTAGAAGGAGAAAAAACAAACAAACAACAAAGGTCCCCCTCCCTCGAGTTCATTGTCTCGTTCTGGGCACGGTGCGCTGTCCTGCTGGGGGGGCCACTGCCAGTGGGGAGTGCTGTTTCCATGAGGGGGTGCGCTGGGTCTGTTACAGTATTTGGGTGGGTGGAACGTGTCAAGTGGCATCCACTTGCAAGCCAGGACCAAATGTTTACCAGCAGAACATTGCATTGCAAAGAGATGATTAATGTTATTCACTTCATCTATCGGTGGTTTTAATAATGTGGCTGATCGGTGTGGTGTGTTTGTGTGTGTATATATATATATATATATATATATATATATATATATATATATATTTTAAATATTATACATAATTTAAAAGCATAATAGAATCATTAGTACATGAATAACCTGTAAATTCAGTGTTCTTGTCCTGGACAGAGAAATAATACACTATGAGTTTAAAAATGAGCTTGAGCAAAAGAGAGAAAGGGAATATGTTGGAGAAATGCCGATGAAAAAAAAAAAAGGGTAAAAGCGAAGAAAAAGATAAGCACATGGCAACAAGCATATGCATCAGCTTTTGTGAGAAAAAAACAAAACAAAAAACTTCAGTCCTCCACTTAAAAACAGCGATTGAAGCAACTCACTAGACTGAAAATGTCCCCGATTTTACATACAAAAGTAAAAGAGGAAAATATATTTTGTTCTCTGTACACGGTGCCACTCCTCATTTTTGTAAAAAAAGAGCCTTCCTCCTTTGTGTTTTTGCTCAGGTAGCGTCTCTGCTTCTTTGTGCCGGGTTGGTACCAGTATCGCAGTTACGAGGGTTCACATGCTGGACAGGTTTCTGATCTGTGGTCAGTGTACGAACATGAACTCCACAGCTGACCCCTCAAAGTGATGACTCGGTACTGTTTCCAGGTCAGTCTAGTGAAGCGAACCCTCACTCGTAATATTAGTGCTCTTCTTGAGGCAGTCTTGTCGTTACGACTCCACAAACGTTCTGGTGACTCGGGGCCAGTCTAGTTTCTGGATCAGAACTTAACCCTGCAGTCAAAAAGTTTGTTACCGGATTGTAGCTGGACCCAAAGTGTGACTCTCCTCGAGTCAGTCCAGCGATATAACGTCAGGTATCCCGCCGTAAATAGCTGCCACTGCTGCTTCGGCGCTGCTCCGGCTGGCCACCACCCCAGGGTGCGTGTGTGAGGAGTGTGAGCCCGAGTGTGAGGACGAGTGTGTGGAGTGAGTGTCGCGGAGGCTGCTGGACGACACCAGGCTGCTGCTGCTGCCCGAGTTGCTCGCCCCGTTGGTCGGCGCGGTCAGCGAAAGGGCCGAGGAGGCTCCTGATTGGTCGAGGAACAGCTGGGAGGAGGAGGAGGAAGAGGAGGTGCTGTAGGGCAGAAAGCGGTTGAGGAGCAGCTCGTGGTCGTCTGAAGCTGAAGCGGCGGCCGCTGCTGCCATCACCATGTTGTAATGCTGAACCGCAGGAGAGACACAAGACAGGAAGTGTGAGTTGCTAAAGTTAGCGGGGGCCGTTTTGATCGGGGCGGGAATCTACAGGCACCTTATGACTCCATCACGAGTCAGAGTTGATTCGATGATAAAACGATTATCGATGCATCTCTCTGCATCAAAATTTAGTGAAATTTTAATTTCTATTAGGGCTTTCAAATGACTAATATTTTAGTCAGTGTCTTTTTTTAAAGACTATTTTTTGGGGCTTTTTATGCCTTTAGTTGACAGGAAAGACTAAGATTGAAAGGGGGCGAGAGAGAGGGGGCGGCATGCAGCAAAGGGCCTAGGTTGTAATTGAAACTGCGGCCGCTGCGGCGAGGACACAGCCTCTGTAGATGGGGCGCCCACACTATCCACTGAACCACTGGGCACCGCGATCACTGAGTTTTAATAGTGAATTATGGTCAAAGTGAAAACAGCTATTCATATCATCATCTTTCGGATACACCTTTACTTTTAAATTCTGTGTCACCATCAAACGGAGACAGGCAGATAGTGGCGAGCAGCCAAGAGGATGACGATGACGAGGATAACATATTTACTCAGGAATAAATCAGCGGTGTGGAAATATTTTGGATTTCAGAGAAAATATGGGTCAACAGACAAGGCACATGCCAAACGTCAACAATGGCGTTACGAGATACAACACAACGTACCTGCTGGATCTCACTCCACTAACTTCCCGCTGCCAAAACATTAGCTGCTCTTTTTTTTAACGTTAGGCTAAAAACCAGAAATACTGCCGTGCAGTTGTATGCCTTCATGTACCAGTCAAGTTGAAATTTGAGGAAACTTCCTCAAGGGCTTCTTCAGACTATGTGTTCATGACAATAAGACAGACACAAGGTCACAGTGACCTTGACCTTTGAACACCAAATTCTAATCAGTTCATCGTTGAATCAAGGTGAATGCTTGTGTGAAATTTGAAGAAATTCCCTAAAGGTGCTCTTAAGGTACTGCATTCACAAAAATGAGACAGATAAGGTCACAGTGACCTTGACCTTTGACCTATGACCACTAAATTCTAATCAGTTGATCCTTGAGTCCATGTGAACGTTTGTGCTAAATTTGAAGAAATTTCTGTCTTATTCTTGACGTATCCCATACAGGAGAATGAGACGGACAGAAGGATAACCTTAAAACATATTGCCTCAGGTTGATGCTGTTACATAAACCAACTGTGAGTTAGAAGAAACATAAATGATACATGTAGTTTGTTGAGCTACGAACAGAGAAAAAGTCCACTCGCGAGATGCATCTAAGAACTATTTTCATTCACACTCTGCGGACTCACAAGAGAATCTGATTCAGGAAATCTGGATGGAAATATTTCAACACCAAAACCATGTGAACAGCTAGAGCAGCCCCTCAAGGTTATTTAAAATGTTAATTTCAAATAACAGAACTCAAACAGAGCAGAATGAAAGATGGGGATGTCAGAAGTGAAGAGAAGTCTGTAATTATGCTCAACTGCCTCGGAGAATTCAACCCACCAGTAACTGCGGGGTGACGACCATCATTTGTCAAATGTCTCGGTCTCATGTCGCCCGTAGAGACGGACACAGACAGTCACACAGATGAGCTGTGTACCAGCAGGTTGTGTGACATTTAATGTACAATTCCACTAAATATCACATGTCAAATAGTTTTTTTTGAAATTCTTAAGTGTTTGACTCTGCATGAGAGATCTTTAGTCACTGTTCTGTCTTACCGCACAGAGGTTTGTTATCAAGGAACACGTGCAGGAAGAATTTATGTTTACACTTAGAGTCCTTAGAGTCCTTTTGCAGTTTGCCACCCAGGAAAAAAGTGTTTTTAGTTTTCTTTTTTTTAAGATATTTTTTAGGCTTTTTGGCCTTTATTTGATAGTACAGAGAGTGTGTGTGAAGGGGGGAGAGAGAGGGGACGACATGCAGCAAATGGCCGAGGCCGGAGTCGAACCCTGCGGCGAGGACACAGCCCAGCATATGGGGCACCCGCTCTACCAACCAAGCCACCGGGCGCCCCATTTGGTTTTCTTTTTAATTAAATTATTATGTTTGATTGAACCGTGGTGACAGGTGTGCTGTTGTACGTACCTGATGATTGTCGCCTTGAAGAAAAGAGAAGAAGTTCAGCTCTGAAAATCAATAATAGACAGAGTCAGTGGTGAATATCAAGCATACACACACACACACACACACACACACACACACACACACACACACATATATTAGCATTTCCAGTAGAATTTGAAATTTGAGTTTGGAGAGTTGGTGTGGCTGCACAATGACACAGTAAAATATGTAAATATGGAGCATTTGGAAGAATATTCATTTTATTTTTTAAATACAGTTAGGTTTAAAAACATATGTCATTACCTGACAGGTCGTTGGGGGTGTGGTAGTAGGGTCTGTAGTCCTGGATGAGTGGGGGGACAGGAGGGATGTAGCTGGTGTCCACAGCTGGCATGCTGGGAGTACGGCTCACAGGAGAGGCCTGATGGTGCAGGTTCAACACTCTGAAAACACATACAGAGAGAAAGGTAAAAAAATGAAGAGGTGAAGAGACAATTAATTTATAATTAAGCTTTTGTTCATGTTTATTTTGGAAGTCGCAGGACATGCTGTCTCCTTCTCTGTCCTTAAAATATAAACATTTGGACACTAACAGTCACAGGATTCATTAAAGTCAAATGAGTGATGCAGAGTTTTCTACACAAATACACATAATGAATTTTTATTCAAACTGCAGTTGTTAAGAGTTTCAGGAAACCTGGATTTAAATCTTAAGTGGAGTTGCAAAGTGGCAGGAAATGTTTCTCTCTGTTCTGTTTTTCTTTCAACAGTATCCTCAGTGTCGTTAAACATAGAAACAATGTCATGATCATGTGTGTTTACGTCAGTACTACAGTTGTTTGATATCCATGAGCCTCAGCTGACGTTACCATTATTGAGAGATTCTGGTCTGAGGTGCGAATCCAGACAGTACAAAATTCAAAACACTTTGCTGTTACAGTATTCAACAAAATATTGCTGAATTTAACGAAAGCTGACCCCAATATTAAAAGTGAACTAACTTGAAATGATCAAATCAGTTTCCTAAAAAGCAAAATCTTTAGCTTCCACACTCTTTTAGACATAATTTTATGTCTAACAGAGTGTGTTAGTATATAATTGTATGTTTATTTTTGTATTTCCAGATGAAATGCACCTTGGGTTAACTTCTCCCAATTTGTTTGGTTATGTACACAAGCTTGCACCTCTCACTTAAAGATCCAGTGAATAGTGGCATCTAACAGCAACGTTTACAGAGCTGACACTTCTCCTGCGTGCAAAGCATGTGTGCACGCATATATGTATATATATATATGTATATATACACACACACACACACACACACACACACACACACACATATATATGTATGTATATAGTCTGTAAGTCTGTAGGCTGAAGGTTACCAATCCTTCCTGTGTTCGCCATAACTTTCGTGTTACATTGTTTTTCTGTATGTTAATTAAAGCATTCTCTATAACACTGTAAAATTTTAATATTTTAGGTCGCGACTTAAAGTAAGCCCAATAGATTATCTGCTTCTCCCTACGCTGTATATTATTTGTTATCTTTGTTATTGGCTGAACTAACCATCTGATCATAATTCTTATGTGAAGAAAATGAACAGATTTAGTGATTTTTATTTTCTGGAAAGTCAGCCATTTCGAAATTTATAAATACACATTAACTTAAAAAAATAAGGAAGTTAAGACGCAGAGTTTTCTCAGTCAGCACTCTCAGCCTTCCACTGTGGGTACTTTTGATGTGAAATAGTAAAAAAAAAAACCTGTGTGTTCATGTGCAAAACTCATAAATCATTTAATGTTTAGATACATAACTAATCATGTCAGCAGCTAAAACAAGCCTCATTTCCACATATAATTTAAAGTTTCGTGTGTGTATGTCTGACCCTTTGTTGATGATGGGCGGCGAGGTCGGGGACATAGAGGGGCACGCTCTTTTGGGTGGAGGGGGCAGTGGTGGCGGCGGAGGCGGCGAGTCCTGCCCTTCATCGTCTGAGGAGCTGTCCAATGTCAAGTCGATCACCTCTACTTTCTTGCTGTTGCTGCTTTCGCTGCCGCCGTGGCTGGACGACGAGGAGCTCCGCTGATCTGAGCCTGCAGACGTCCGACATGAACCTACAGAGCAAAAGAGACACGTTACTCTGTGTGTGATGTTTTCTCTGAGGCTGCAACAAAGCCTTGCTGTAAACTGAATTATGCTAAAGTGCACGCACACTTCCTCTGCTCTCATATCAGATATAGTGTGTTTGTTACTATGGAGACAGGCAGTTTACTCAGTGGCATTGTGATTGATGTCTTACCAAATTAAAAGTGACAATGCATAAACAAAGAGGGGAGGGGACGTAAATGCACGCTCTCTCTCTTCTCACCACGTCTCTGTAATCCTGATTTAATTACTTCCAGGCGTCTCTCACCGCCTTTATATAGACGCAGCCTCCCTGTTTCTTACCCCACCCTGTTTGTCCCCCCTTCATGTCAAGTCTCACCATCCAGCCCGTTGTTATAGGAAGCAGAGGAGACCTCCTGCACTTCCTTCTTCGACCTCATGGGGGCCCAGCTGCCATCCTCCTTGAACTGGATCTCATCACAGTCCATGCAGCTGTTGAGGATCTCCACGAAAAGCCTGAGAACAAACATACACAGACCCATCCAGGAAAATGTACACAAACGCACACTGATATTTAGCTTTTTTTAAACAAAAGCTGAATGTTGAGGAAAAGATCTTCCACTTCTTAAGACTCTAAATGGGCTAACATCAACACTGTGCATCAGTGAGTTAAAGGAAAACTCCAATGAAACTTGCTTGTATTTCAATGATATACTCTCCAGCTGCAGGCTGTAAAGGTGGCTGAGTGCAATGGAGGATAACATACCTGTAAGCCATACTTGAGGAAAAGTACAGATTTCTTACTAGAAAATGGCTTCGGTCAAAATTTAAGTCGCCTACTAGAATATTACTCAAGTAAAAGTCTGATATTTACTCTACTTGAGTATCAAAAGTAATTTTATCATATCAAATCTATGTAAGTATTGAAAGTAAAAGTACAAGCAAATGCTGGAAATAAAATAGCAAGCGGTCAGAATTTTGAGAATTGTAAAGTTTATATCATTGTTATCATCATCTGCACATCCTTAAAAATGTAGCGTTCATTACACTTGAAGAAAAATGTAGTCTTTTTTAAAATACAACATTCAAATTTAAAGAGCAAAATCCAGTTTTTCCTTCCCTTCCATTTCTTATTTGTCCATCTGTCCCTTTTGTCACTACTTTGTTGTAACTAAGATGCTGAGAGTATTTGTACTGGAGTAAAAGTACACATTTTATTTGGGATATGTAGTGGAGGAAAAGTGAAAGTTGACAGAAATATAAAAAACTGAGTACAGATACTTGCAAAAAATACTTAACTACTATAACAAAAATAATAATACTTTGTTACATTACACCACTGCATCAGTGGTGGGAAAGTGTGTTTGAAAAGCTTTTGAACATGTGTTTTAATCGACCAACAGTTTCTGAATCCAAGCTGACAAGAGTTTCTGTCCTCCCCAAAGGAGCAAGTTACAAACTTTTCAGAGCCACATTTAAGCCTTCAGGGTGCTCATGAGACACAATCCTTCAAAAGGCGACACAAGATGAGAGTTAAACAAGTTGTCAAAGTGTTTCTGTGCAGCTCTAGATTTTGAGCTGAATGTATATAAATCACATCGTATCAGTGCAGTATTTCCTTTCCAAAAAGACAACATTAGGACTGTGTAGTTTCTAGTCATGAGTAAATGTAGTGGTAAAAGTAGCCGTCATTAAAAGCAAAAGATTTTAAAGGTTCTACAGGTGACATTCAGAGCTTTAATATAGCTACAAACCACTATTTGCTATGTAAAGATATTGTGAGACTGAAGTCACAGCACCTCTGTTTGTTGAAATTCAAGCGTCTCTGTGGTTTTATATGTCAGTCTGGCTGCACATGCATGTTAGTGTATGTGTGCTCCCCACTGGCTAGCTCATCACTTCTGCTTAGCACTGTGCTCATATAGCAGTTACAGCTGATACAATAGAGAGGTTGTTGAAAACTATGAGATGCAGCTGAAAGCTCCAGAAAAAAAAGATCATAATCAGACCTTAAGTTGAAATGTATTTTTTTCTATGCTGTTTTTTTCAAAGTAAATTCTAAACTTTTATGCACAACAAGTAAATTCAGAATCAGATTTATCTCAGGTTTTTTACATACAAGGAATTTTCCTTGGTGTTTTGTTGCAAAAAATCATAGCAAGAGAAAGGAAAAAGAAAAACAAGTACCACTAGAGTCAAGAGTCATATATACAAAATCAAAAAATGCACAATATAAAATATGCATGTAAAATACGTCTGTTGTTTATGTTTTTTAAAGGAAAAGAGCTGTAGAGTGTTTTAAATGAAGAGGATACAATGTGCAAAAAAAAAACTTTTCAAGGAAGCTCCAGGGCCAGTTCTCAACCAACAAGGCATAAGACACAAATCAAGGTTAATTACTGTTATAATAAGTTTTATAATGAGAACTAGTAGGCTTTACAGAAGCTTACAAATAATTAAAAACAGAGGGGCTTGAATGTGTGAACACTTCTCCATTGTGCTGTGTAATACTGATGGCAGACAATATGAAAAAATAAATAAATATGTTTTTCTTTTGGGTACAAAATATATTAATTAAAGTACTTTCAATGACCTATGTCTATTATATGTCTTTTTTCCCAAAAAGTCTCAAGGCCTTGTTTTTCTCCTTCAAAATCCCTAACATTAAAGGATTTCAAGGACCAATGGGAACCCTGTTATGAGCTTATTGCTGAGAGCTGGAGGAGAAAATTCAAACCACTGAAGCCTTTCGTTGGTCCTTTCTGCGATTTTTTGTTTGTTTTGATTGTACACACACGCACCTTTAAACTTTTACATAATTAGTTTTTTTTTTTATGGTATATTTATAATTTTTAGTTATTTATATATTTTATATATTGATCTGTTTTGATCCTGCTCTGTGAAGCGTTTTTGGCTGCATGTTTGGACAAAAAGTGCTTTGCAGTGATGGACGAAGCATTCAAATTCTTTATTTAAGTAAAAGTACTAAACCCACACTGTGAAAATACTCTGTTTCAAGTAAAAGTCCTGCATTAAAATGGTACTTAGAAAAAGTATAATCAGGAAGATGTACTTAAAGTATTAAAGGTAAAAATCTTTAAAAAAATGTTTATCCAAAATAGCTGCCAATACTTTTTTCATTTCTCTCTTTTTGCAATCAGCTTATTGATCAATCGACTAATTGCTTCAGCTATACTTTTGTTAAATGTTGGGTAGTTTGATTTTAAACAAAACATCATACTTTATAAACTTTCTCGTGCTTTTAATGCAAAAAATCTAATTTGTAAAGTAACTGAAGCTTTCAGATAAATGTAATCCAGTAAAACGTATAATATTTCCCTCTGAAATGTAGTGGAGTGAAAGTATAAAGTGGCATGAAAAGAATAGACTCAAGTGAAGTACAAGTACCTCAAATTAAGTACCGTAGTTAGGTAAATGTACTACGTTACATCCCACTACTGGTGCTAAATAAAAGTAGAAACTTGGAGGGAAACAGCTGGCGTAGCTCCAGCTGCCATCACCTCTGAAGCGACTAACTGATACATTATATATACATTTCTGTGTGTTTAATACAAACAAAAAACAGTGTAAAAATAACAAGTTGTGTTTCCCAACAGGTCATCTGTATGATGGGGTTTATGGAGGGGGTTCAGGTCGACTTACCCGTCGATGATGAGGTGCTCATAGGGCGCCTTCTTGTCGCAGACAGGACACACCCAGGTGGGCTTCTTCTCGTTCATCTGGATGTACAGCGTGGCGTCAAAGCACTGCAGGTGGGAGCATGTCAGCGCCCGGCATGGGATCATCAGCCGCATCTTCCCCAGCTGCACAGTGTGCACACGCATGTCGTCAGGGCATGAAGGGGACACCCACAGCGAGGGATGGAGGGGATACGGGATGCATAAATATCACAAACACGCCAAACCCACATGGAAAAGATGCACGATAAGGGTTGAGAAGACAATTAGACGGTTGGATTGTGTACACGACCAGAAGTTAAGGACATGTTGAGACACATGGAAAGGCAAAGAATGGACGGACATGTCTTGGCATGACTGAATATCTAAACACTGCTTTAAAATCATGAAGAACATGAGGACGTGTTTACCGGGCAGAGCAGCGACACTCGAAGGCTGGTGGTGGCGATTTCACTGTCTGGATCTGCTGTTAGCTTCTCTTTGACTGCAGAAGAGAAACACACACACACACGCGCGCACATGAGTCAGAGTGGACCAAACAGCAGGACTTCTTCTTATAAGCTCAGGTTCTCATTTTAGACTGAAACTCCTTCACTGTGTGTTTCAAACCAAAGCCATAAATAAAACTTCATTCTGTAAATTCATTCAAGAGCTCCTCATGCTCTGTGAGCAGAGTCTCATCTGCACCTGAATCTTCTTACATCACTTCCCGCATATTATAATCTATATATGGACAGACGATCAATATGTGTGCAGCAACTGAAGTGGGGTTTCAAACCTTACTGTACCGCTTACAAGAAACAAGTATTAATATTTGTTTCTAACAAAAAAACACATTTCACCACCAGCTCCTTCAATTTTGCTCATCAAACAAATGAGATGTTCCGCTACTACTACTTCTTACATACAAATGATGTAAAATCATTAAACAGGGTGTCTACAGATATCAGGCACCTAAATTTAATGCTTTTTAATACCATCACAAGATCATTTTTGACCGAATTTAAGTCGGATTTTTGGAGATTGTTCTTATTCAGGCACTGCAGGTAAATATAAAGGTTAGTAGTTTATATGTTGTCCTGCACAAAGGCAGGTTTTATGCAGAAATATGGTTGTTAGAGTGAGTTAGGTTAATCTACATGTTGCCAACAGTTAAGTGCAAGTATAAAGTAAAAGACAGCGTGAGATACAGTGTTTGGTTTAAAGACAAATAACTTCATTAATGTTGATTTATAGGCAGAAGAGCTTGACTTAATTTGAAGACCTCCCACATTTAAATTTAAGTTTTAATAATTTTAATGATTAATATTACACTTATTGCACAATAGTGTCCTCATAAAACCACATATTGGCCAGCTAAGATATCCTCACAGCGAAAAAGAGTTTGGATGCAACAATACCACCATGTCTCTCCCAATACCTCAACTAGAATTTAGTGGCATGGAGCCATGAGGTTGCCGAACTAAAACTATACGTCTACTAACTGCTGCCATCACACAGCCTGACGGTTATTAACATGTGAGACACATGAGAGTGAGTACATTTACAAGCACAGTTTAGGATTGCATTAATTTAATGTGAATAAATCACATCTGGCCAGTGCACGATCTGCCTACACAATTTATAAAGTCAGTATTGGTCCTAATATCGGTCTAGCACTTTAAAAAAAAAAAAAGGAGTTGACTTACTGAGTGCTCTGGAGTGGTCCGGGTTTCTAATGCCTTTTGCCCGTAGTCTCTGTAACAACACTGTGGATGACTGCTGCTTCACCAAGTACACTGCCATGGAGTAACTCTGTGAACACACATGAATGCAGATTTTAATGTAATAACATGCAGAAAGACACTTTAAATCCCATTTTTTTTGTCCTTGTTTCAGTTACAGCCAATGACCTTGAACATTGTTACAGAAGGTAACAATACTGCCGAACACAGAATGATAACCTTAACCTAACTCAATAAAAGGCAGCAGGATATTCTGATATCATGCATGATATAAACTATTTTTAGACAAATCAACAGATTTATTTAGTGTAAAATGTTTATTGAAAAGTGATATAACTGTGCCATCATCCCTCACCAAGTTTGCATTTGGATTACATAAAGTCATATGGACGGACTTTCCCTGCGGCTTAATGTTTTCTTACTCCGCTCCAACATTTAATGCTGTTTTGGCTGTAAAAGCTCAACACAGCGGAGGCCAGAAATCCCACTTCCTGGGCTTCAAACTGCTCCCCACACACATGCATGTAATGCACACACACAACTCTTTAAGTAGTGTAAGCAAGATGTTTAATTCAAATGTATATGTTGGACGACCGTCGACTGTTTTCTGTTCTGTCACACGATTGTATTAAAATCTTTTCTATCACGGTGGCGTCTGTGTGTCTGTCTCACTCATGTGAACACGACAACTCAAGAACGACGTGATGATTCTCACTCAACAGTAACTCATCTCATCAGATTTTGCAGCAACTTGTTGCACAGATAGAGATTTAATTTTTTAATCAAAAACTATCAACATTTTAATATCACCCATAGAGACATGTATTCGCAAAGAGAGATGTGCATATAGATTAAGTGACATATCAATAATTAAGTGATTAGCATAATTTGATAGACTAGATTGAAGATGACAATCAGAGCTGCAAAAATTGATGAACAATTAATTAGTCTTTAAACATATTGCCTCTAAAATGACAAAAGCGGGAAACAACGAGTCACAAAAGCCTTAAGTAACATCTCAAAATCGATCTATTCTTTCTTTAGTCGCCATATCCATCTCAAAACACAAACATATGCAATTTTGAAGGACGAGAAACAGAAAAGGCAAGTAAATCTTTACATGTATGAAGCTCTTAGCAGCAAATATTTTGTGATTTCACCCCTTTGTTAGAAATGTGTGACACTTTGTTTCTTACCCGTCCAATCTCAGCGGTCCACGACACCACAATGGTATTGGGGACTGTGGTGGACAATCTGACCAGTGAGGTAATGTTGATGGGCCGGCTGGGCCGCTTAGGCTCTACACCGTTTTTGGTTGGAGGAAGATAACCCTGAAAGACAGACATGAATATTCAAAAGATAAAAAAAAGATGAAAATGTGTCTTTTTGTTCTGAATAAAAAGAAGTTAAAACTCTAGAACTTATCAAGAAAATGGGTTCATCACCATCATAATGACAGTGAAGGTGGGATATGTGAAATAAAAAAGCCTGTCACTGTTCAGATGGTAAAATAAAGATTCTTGCTGTTTTTTTGTTGTTGTTTTTTAATGTGATTAATGCAGAGCTCCTCACAGGCAGGTTACATGGCTTCCCGTTGACTTTCACACACAGATTGGGTGGAAAATGGTCTTCCTGAGGACAGCTCGTCTCCGACAGGCAAAACCGCAACTGAACTTGAACTGAGAAATCACATTTGGTCCCCGAGATGTCCCTTTGAGCACAGAAACAAATACATCAGCACACATCTGTAGAAAGCATGTACATGTATGAATTATTAATGAGGAGCATCCTGCACCGACAGAGCGGCGTGCATCTTACATCGAGCTGCTGATCTGCTGGACTTGTTGTGGCGTTAATGCAAAGGCGAAACACGTCTCCTGAAAGCGCTGGCTGTTGTCTGATGCTGGAGAGACAGAAAGAAAAGATGTTTTTAATAACTGGGAAATTTACAAACATGCAGATAGTCAGATAAAACAGGCAAAACCTCTTCAAATAAGACTAAGCTTTGCAAAAGAAGTGCAGAAAATCTGTTTCAATCTACAAAGATTAAACAAAGAAATCAGGTGAAGAAGTGCACGGCAATGAACCAGTGGGAGTCTCTGTATAAACAGCATTATGAGGTACGCCTTGTAGGCATTAAATTAGGAAAAGCCAAAAAACACCTGCATGTCAAAACCAGAGCACCTCACACAGAGGTGAAGAAAAAAAAGTGTGTGTGTGTGTGTGTGTGTGTGCTCTATTTATAGGCCCACCGAGAGGTGCTGGAAATAACTGGTGCTACTAACCCAGCCTCTGTTAAAGAGACAGCAAGTTTGCAAAGGCAGGAAAAGTTTGTTTGTATGTGTTAGAATGACGAGAAAGAAAGAGCTAAAAAAGCCATCAGGGGTCAAACCTGGCTGTGTTTAGTAAGACCAAATCACTAAACATCACGCAACAACATAATTCCCACGTAGCCCAGATTTTCAACTCACCTTGTATTAAAATAATGTGTTTTTTTGAGGTGAGAAATAGGCAATGCAGTAAAAAAATCTTGGTTTCTATTTGATCAGCGCTGCCTAGATTAACTGCAGATTCTTGCAGATGCCATTTGGAGCACTGTGATGGGGCAGAGGATCATGTTCTTTAAAAAAAAACCATATATATTATAGATTATCTGCTTTATGCACCACTGACTGGATATAGCAACAGTTAGTTAAATACATTTTTGTTAAATTTTCAAAAAAACGTACCAACTGTGGCTTTAGTGTTGTTATAAAACACACAAAAAAAAATTCAAAAAAAGTTGTGTGAAGTAGCTTAAAACAGCAGGAAAAGCAAAACATTTAAATGCAAAAACACCTGCACATATTGTCACTCTAATACCAAATAATTAACTTTTCAGAAATTTTCACAAACAATGATCAATAATATCCTATTATTTTTGGTTCCAACTCTGAGAGATGACTAAGCTCTGCAGGAAACGGCGCTGCTCTCAAAGCGAGACCAACTAAAATCTTCTCTGCTGAGAAAAAACTTTCAACATTAACCACAAGACTGCTCTGCACACCGGCGAGTAAGCATTACAGCCCAATGCAAGTGCTGTTAAAACAGTGCTCCTTTTGTGTGTGCATGCCATATTTTGTGAAACCTAATTGCTGAATCTCGGTGGGAATCTTTTGGCCTGAAGGCTGCGTGAGTGAGGGGGAAGACGAGTTATATGAATTACCTATCATGAACCCTGATTGTTGCTTTAATTACTTATAATATAATGTTGAACTGTCAGTGAGTGACAGCTTGAAATGCTGCACAGCCTGCAGCACTAAGTACACACAGAGGTAATTTCTTTCCATGCAGGGCGTATAGGAGGACAAAGTGGATGATTACTGGACCAATCATATTCCTCCTCTCATCAGCCTTTCAAACAGCCGTTCATTTTCCCACTAATGACCCCATCTCACCACTCACATGGTGAATAATTGGTATAACATGTATTTATTGTATGTTTTTGTTCCTGCATCTTTGAGGAGGCAGCCTGTGTGCTGCAGAACAAAATCATACGCACAAAGTGTGCTTTCGAACAACAGTCTTCCTCCTCTCCGGGCGCACTGGCTATAAATAGAAAGTGCTCTCTCACTCTCTCTCACTCTGTCCTCTCGTGCTCTCTCACTCTCCCCCCATCATCTATCCATCGCTCTATAACTCACTCTGTCTCTGGCAGTGGATTTTTTTTTCTGGCGTTTCAATGTGTGTGGTTAGGAGAGATATGAGAGGGGTTGAAATGAGCTTTGATTGATGTGTTCCTCTCTCTCCTCTCTCTCTCAGACACACACACACACACACACACACACACACACACACACACACACACACACACACACACACACACACACACACACACACACACTTTTACCCTAACACTCATGCAGACTCTCATTGTGGCTTCTTCAACTTTAGTGATTTTAAGACGCAGACTCAATGTTTTTGTTTGTCTGACACATTGTTATATTAAAAACTACGGCTGGATATCAAACCGTAATACTTTTCAAAGTATCAAATGCTCAGAGTCATGCTCGTCTTCATATTTATCCTGTTTTTATTGAAGCAAAGTTTTTGTATGATTGCTTATGTTAGACAACATTTAAAGAAAAATAGTTTAAGATTTTGGGCTTTTTTGCCAGGAGTAAAAAGAGAAGGTTGACACCACTCTCACATTTGTCAGTTGAATATGAAGCTATAGGCCAGTTATCTTAGCTCAGCATGAAGACTGGACGCAGCTGGCTGACTGTGTCCAAAGGTGACATAAATCATCTTACACACACCGTATGTCGGTGAAAATATAAACCAGGTATATGTATGCATGTGTGAGCTGGAAGGAAATTAGATTTAATCACATGTAGTTGAGGCAGAAACTCACCAGATGAAGCATTAAGCTGTTAAAAATAATTATTTTGACTTCATCACATACAAAATGTAATTTCATTGAATGAAATCTCAACTTCACTGAAAGAAGACAGAATGAATGAAGCCACGAGTCGAGTTGTAATTACTGTTATTGAGCACATTTCTGTCGCCGCATGTGATCTTATTTCTACTTAGCGGTGCTTATTAGAATATAAACATTAATAAATTACTGGGACATTAATTCTGAGATAGGAGTTGTAATTACAATAAACAAATAGGAGCTTCTGTCGGTGCGTATCTCACAGCGTGCGCCACAGAGTACAGAGAGTTTGTTCCGACTAAACATCACAGCTGATAAACCTCGCTGTCTGCTTAAAGGTGGTTAAAATTTGCAAATGGATATTACTTTCCAAGGTGTCTTTAAGGGAATGGACTTAACACAAAAATAGGAACACGCTTCCTTGCAGTTTGTGGGGGAACGTGTGCCTCACAAAATCCTTCAGTGTTGTGAAGCCATTCTGCAACTGTCAGGAATCAAGCTAACACTACACACGCAGGTGCAGCGACTGTACGGCATGAAAACCTGCAGATTCTCCGTCCTTCATGGTCCACAGTTTGAGACCCCTGCTGTCTGCTGTACGGACCACGATGCTGCATTTTTACATTGTTTAATAATATAAGATGTATGTGTTGGAAAGACAGATGGTGGTGGGAAGAGTGACAGATGGGAAATCGACCTCTAAAGGGTTGATGTTTACAGTGAAGAGGAAACAAGCCAAGGAGGACTCAAAACATACAGTCTGCTGCTATATTATGCTGCTATATTATATCACACATGGTATATAAAAACATATACTATGAGGTATTTTTTAATACTTTGTCTCGCTAAAAAGAGAAAACAAAAAGTCAAATTGGTAATGGAAATAATCACCGGTTACAGCCCCAGTTTGTCTGCATTGTGCTGGCTCAAGTGTTTCCAATATTTATTCTACAATTGCTGATAAATCGGGTGAAAAACAAAATAGAAACACTCATCAGTGTAACACCACAAAGTACAGCATCCAAAATTATCTTGACAAAGACTACACGTTATAACCTTCATGAAGGTAAGGTTTATTGCATGACCGTTGCCAGGTTTACAGCTGAGTTTTAGGTAGGTTTCATTTAGGACTCTTATTTGAATGCCACTCGGTATGAAACTTAAGACCAATTTTGCAATAATTAAAATAGGAAAAAAACATAAAGCGACTTTAATGACTTGATTTTAGGGAAATTTTGCCCAAATGTTTATTGAAACATTAACCGTGACTTTTTTGCCTTGTGGCGGAGATGAGAGCTGATCAGAACTTGGAAATATTTGCTGTTCGTTGGTCATTTTGTGTTTCTTACTCTGTATGTGAGATTTTTATCATGCCGAGTTTGAAAACTTTTTGCATTAAGTACATTAAGTCTTTGATGAATGAATCTAACGCCTTTGAAGACTGTAAAAGGTTCTGTGGGAACCCTGGTTGCATTAAACCACAATAATTGCAGCTAACCAGGATACTAATAATTAATACAAGTTTTCACTTCTTGTCCTTTTCAAATATGTGAGGTGAGTCATTTTGTATTTGGCCATTTCTTTTGCTTTATATTTTCATTGTCTGTTTCACTTTTTTTAGACTGTCTGTTTTTGTACAATATTTTCTTTATTTTCTTTTTACGTGTTTGGAAAAAATAAAAATCAAATCAAATAAAACTGAGTGTACATCTGAAAGATTGAAACTGAGGCAGGTTTGCACACATTCAAGTATTTAAAAAAGTAAGAAAAGGTCTAAGAGAGATGCACATGGAACAAATACAAAAACGGACCCTCACACAGGGTGAATACATTTACTTTATGTACATAAGCACAACTACTGACATACTTGTACTTTACTTGAGTATTTTCATTTGATGCAGCTTTATACTAGGATCATTTTCCTCTTTGTTAAGCTAAATAAACTATTTAAAAATCCTCTTGGATCAGCTGTAAAATGCATCGTTGCAAAGCTGAAAACAGGGCTGTTTTTCTGACACCATGAAAAATACAGAGAGATACGTGACTGTCACAGGACGGCCACGCTGCACGCATATGATGATCTTATAGGACATGCTGCATTGCTGTAGATTTAACGACCCAACAGTAAATAAAGGAGTTAAAACGAACACATCGTTACGCCCGGGCCACTCTGCATACGAGAGCATCGCACCATAGCAACCTCACCCAAGCCCTGCAGCGTGCACGCTGGTGGTGTTCATACTGACAGCATCGTTACTGCGATGATGCTGCAGAGCTGCCTGCTGCTGTAACTACTGTATTTCCACAATTAAACCCGTATACTCCAAGTCCTGCAAGCCACTATATTGTCAACAACACGGCCCTGCAAATGTTTCACAATATAAAGCTTTGTGTCATCAGCTGATGGGATCCTGTTGACAGAAACGCTGTCAGGGGGGCTTTCATTTTAAAGCAGAGACAGGAAGGGTTGAGTAAAACAGATATATCTGTATACCTCATGTCCGTGACAGAAAAAGATATTGAGACTGAGAGGTGGTGTAATGCCAATAGGATTATCAGAAGACAATTTTTACTGTCTATTTTTGCTGAAAGCTACATGATGTGCTGCAGCCGGACAGCAGCCTCACGCTGCTCAAGCCGGCAGTATGGCTGCTCTAACCTGTTAACACGGGTGCCAGAAAAAACCTGTAAAAGTCCTGCAAAGCTCACACACTTCTCACAGTGTGGGTACTAAAGACACTGAGTACTTCCTCCACTAGACTTTCATTTTTAGTCATTTTAGGAGGAAGGGAACGAAATGTTTCTAATGTACATTTTCAGGTCCAACAAAAATTCTCTACACAGAAGAAAAACACTGATATTAACCTAAGAGATAAAACAAGACTTTGCACCCTCCACATTTACCTTTGAGCTTAGATTTATGTTCCCACTCGGTCACAGCAGGTCTAAAAACACTTTGCAGCAGTATTTCAGAGAGAGAATATTGGGGGGGAGACTATCAACAAGTTGCTTTGTGATTACCATTGCATACTAGTATGGAAAGTTTGAAAGTTGTGACCCTAAAGCCAGTGAAAACCTAGAAACCCCTCGGTGCCGAGTTTAGTTCTGGTTTGAGGAGAAGACGTGTGAGCTAAGCTACAGAGAATGTGCTCGGCTCTGCAGCCTGTCCTCAGCACAACAAAGCCCAGCTGGAGTTTATTAACTTGTTAGTGGCTTTGCTACTTTTTCTCTGTTTGGTACACCGCAGGCACAGACGCACATGCACGCACACAAACACAACATACAGCCACATTCACAGGCAGAACAAAGACTCAAATGGTTTCAGCGTCACTCAAATTCAAAACTACAATGCTGGAAGGATCCGCAACAAAAGGTCAGATCTGGATGTTACACCCACACTCTCTCTTTCACACTGTCAATTGAAAACTTTCCAGAAGTGTCACTTCCTCTCTCCTCTAACAGCAGTGATTATCCATTATTATCTGCATGAGGGTGTGCAGTTATATATTGACAGGGCTCATTAAGGCATTCCAGTCTGCTTCCAGGACTGCGAAGGCTGGCATTACGTTTCCTCAGTCTGGCAGCTGAAGCCTGCCGTCCATATCAATGTATGTATAGTGAAGCAAGCATTTCACTCCGTCTTTACAGCCTGGCTTCATGCAATAAACGCCATGCCCAAGTCATTATATCATGGAGCACGCTTGAAGAGTCTGACACAGTGGAAAAAACAGCGTTGCTTACGTTCAGCTATAAGAGCGAGAAATGTTTAGAGTTACATTCGGGGTTTGGGTCTGTCAGATCGTGCATGATGGTGCGCAGACTAGGGCTGGCAGATTGGATGAAAATAACAGAGATTTTTAGGACTGTGACTGTGTAGATTTTTTCCTTCCCGCAGTGAAAATGTAACCAATTACTGCATTTTGGCGGTTAACAAACAGCTAGGGATGCCTGCCCCACAAAACTTCCCTTAAATGAGTTACGGGTCATCATGTTTGCTTTGATAAAGATAAAATATTCATTTAAATGCACCGATTCAGCATTCAATGTGTGTGTAGGCAGGCTGTATGTAAGCTCAATAAGATGTTACAGAAGTGTCACTGACCAACAATCTGTCGTTCTCTGAGGGGAAACTAGCAGACATAATGATGTATAATAACAATTAGACCACGGACGCCAAGATGGCGTCTTTTCTATCCAATAGAGCTGCTCACTGAGAGCACACGCCGAAAAAAGTCTGCAGCTTCCAGATTTACTCTACAGCGATAACCTCATCACAACTGTGGCGTCATGTGACCTTGTTTTTTTCTGTGATTCGGTGGTTATCTTCACAGCTAATGGTTGATAGAGTGCATTGGTATTTTTGGAGGTAATTTTTGTCGTGATTTTTCTGATGTAATGGTCTGCTTTTAGGAACCGAGCGAGAGCTGCTTCTCAGCGAGAGACAGCGGGGAAAAACAGCGCGTAGAGCCGTCATGTTTTCCAATCTTGCTCGATGATTTAATAAAGCAAATGGGTGTGACAATATTTTATGTCATAACATTGTCTGACATTTTATGAGTAAAAAAAGCACTTATAGTTGTGAACTTGTCGTTCGAACAATTCTTCCAGGTGAAACTACGGTGGATGCCGCTCGCACGCACGCACACACACACATTTCACCAGTATACTGGAAATTGTTGGTTTTTGGGCTTATGGTGGCCAGTTCAAAGCTTTAAACATATCACCCAAAGCAAATAATGCTGATTTTATAGGTTCTCAGATGGGGAAGCCATTTTGTGCAGTGTGTTTATATTTCGGAGCAGCCAGCGCTCCTTTGTTGATGTTCACTTGTTGTGAGACGGCCGAGTTGTTTACAGGGAGATAAAGATTTTGCTCGGGATCATCGTGAGTGTGAGCTGCTGAGTCCCAGCTTGTGTTTTGGTGTCGAGTAAAGAGGTGCTGTAGATGTTTGGGAACATTTCCACCACACCCTGCTGTATGCAGCTGATAATGTATATGTGATATAATATCGTTACTGATTCCCAGAGGAGACGTGCAAAACAAGACGTACAGAACAACTTGATAAAGTGTGCTTGCTCAAGGACACTCCAGCAGGGAAGATAGCAGCTGGTGTATGAACCTCTGGATGACTGTATCAGAACTCTGATACAGGATTTCTGACATAGTGCAAGTGTTATTTTCCCACAATAAAATCAAATGGAAAAAAAAGTGTACAGTTGTCAGTGATCGGTCCGTTGCCAGGTTACTCTTGGATGGAGTTGATTAGATCTATTAATTGAACTTAGAGTCAAATCTCACACAATGAGCCAGATCTTAAGCACTGTTTTCACTCAGTGAGTCATTAATTCAAGATTGATTGTGCTTAACGTTGCTTTCTTGATATCAGGCTGCTGGTAATTAATCTCCGCACTTCCTACAGATGTTTCACAATAAAATCATTCGTGTGACATGAAGGAGCTTCCGAATCACATTCAGTGTTTCCATGTGAAGCATCAGAATGAGCCAATTAACACAGTGAAGGAGAGCAGTTCACAAAACAGAGAGGATTTCTAGGTAAAATATGATCAAATATATACAGGTTCACTTCACCTTATTTCTTTAGAGTTGGGCTTTATAAAATATTTATAAAACACTACATATTTGATGTTGTCTGAAACAGAATGATGAAGTCCTGGACTCATTTCAGTCTTTGGTCCCAGTTCAACAACCTTTATCTGGACGGAGACAGGCATTCAATATCAGATATTAAGAAATATTAGAAAATAGGAGCTAGAAAAACTAAAAAAGGCTGAAGTACACAAAACAGCCAGCAATGCCCGACCTGTAAGTTCAAAAAGTAGCTTTCATTTGGACAAGCACAGAGACAAATGAAACTTCTCTCTGGTTGTACTCCCTGTGTCATGTTACTGCTGCTAACACCTAAAAAATAAGCCATTCTTAAATATAACAATGATGAGTTTGAAAATTTAGGACTTGCTAAGAACACTTAATAGCAATGTATTCATAATCGACCTATTCAATCATTTTGTGGCAACTCAAGAGGCACTTGAGCCTAATGTCCATCCACAATCAGCATGATATATGGAACATAACGTGTTATGCAAATAACATAATTAATTTTGGTAAGGAATATGATAATAACAAATATTCTAAAGAAAACATAAATTATTTTACATAATATGTAGGTGGCTTAATGTGAACTTTACATCTAATAATTGTGGAGTTACCCTTCACTAATATAAAGATTCTACAAATGAGAGACTCCAAAGAAAAGCTGCAACAATTTCCCGACTACACAATTACGTGACAGGGAGAAAATAATCCACTAATTTTATAATTAATTCTCTTGAGGTATATTTCAAATAAAAATGCAGAATACTCTCTTAATCTTGTATCTTAAATTACGAGGAATTTACCTTTTTTTTAAAAAATATGTATATATGGTAGAAATTTGAACAGATGTGTTTGAATCCATGGTGGGGTTTGTTTAATTTTAGCTGAATATTTAAAGGCAAACTGTTACGTTTATGCAGACATATCAAACTTTAACACTTATTTTGTTGCAACTGAATGCTCTTGAATTTACTAATAAAATATTTTTATATTTTTTCATTATTTTTTTAACATCAGCAATAATATTGTTTTCTCAAAAATACCCTGAAATATAGTGATATTGTTTTAGGGCCATATCACCCACCTCTAGCTCACAGTGTCACTGACAGGCTTCATACTTCATATCCTGTCTCTAAAGTAAAGTGAGCAGAAGACAGACGACTGTGACCTACTGGCCTAGATGGGCGGTAAAAAACAAAGAAACTCTGATGTCTAGTTATCAAAAAGATTTTCAAGATTCATACAAACATAAAATCATCATTTTCCATAAAAATAAAGTATTAAAAAAAACATAAAATCTTCAACTTTGTTCCAAACTGTTGACTAAGACTGACATTTTTTTATTTTATTATTCTACCGCACGAGTTTCCTCCTCTGTTTAAATATCACAGCAGTCTTCTCATGTAACACGCCATTATGCACAAAACGCTCATCAAACGCAAAATGGGCTTGCATCGTTTTCCTGAAGATATGGTGATTAAATCATGTATAATGCATGGGCACCACAATGATATCCATAATGAGCAGAGAGGCATCGCTCTCCATGGAGGACGGATAATGATGGAGGACGAGTTCAACCAGTGAGGTCGCCATGGTAATAAAAGGAGTAGCTGGTGCAGCCTAGACTGTTGACCAGTTTAGAGTGGCAGGGCTAAACTGTGGGCTGGCTAACCTTTATCCCACAGACTGATAACACTGAGCAGAAAGCACAAGACTGCTCTGGAGGGAGAGGAGAGGGGGGGTAATGATGGGGGAGACAGGGAGGATGGTGTGAGGGAGATAATAACTACGATTACATGCACACAAGAAACCAGGTTACTGTGAGACGTCAGGTTAAGGCAGGAAATTTGAAAACACGTTTACATGCGCTGCGATTTCTCTCTTACCGTAAACCTGAATGTACATTTTTTTCCTCCCAAACCGCCTACTGTCTGCTGTCATATTTTTTAGTTTATTAATGATACATGCTGCTGCAGCCTGAAGAGTGGTGTCGCAGTGAGAGAGCTGGTTCTGTAGCGAGAGAGCACACGGTTTTCTTCTCGCTGTGCAAATATGCAATACTGCACAAAGCTTTTTTAAACCAAGCGACAATATAGACCTTACATTGTTCTCTTACAGTTTATGTTCATACACCTCCTGCTGTGTGTAGTGTTGGGAAATTATGCATACAGAACAAATACAAATCCTTCTTATATACCAAAGAGAGTCAAAATACCTGCAGACAAAGCTACAGCTCGACCACTTTAAGCTTCACCAGAATGTGAGGTGATCTTCTCTCACCGAAAGAAGGGAAAGACACTGCCTCCTTTTTATTTAAAAAGCATTAACTGGAAAGTTACACCTCTACGCAACTTCTCCTTTAAAAATTAAATCTATTACTCATCACACCTGCTCACAAAATTTTAGCCCTTGAAACTCCTCAGATCAGTAGTGAGTGTGATAAAATAGCTATTAGTTTTTTTTTTGCACCAAAAAAGATGGCACAAGGTACAAGAGGTGTTAAATTAGATAGCAATGTCTGTGTGGATCATTTTAAGTGTATCCTAGATAATATGGTTTACTGTACAGTGCTCCTGCTTTTCACAGACATGATTTTTTTAAAAAATTGATTTATTTTCAACATTTTCCTGTTTTTTTCTGTTGTTGTTAACTGTTTCATCCTTTTTACTGTTTTCATTGCTATTTATAACTGTTGGCAGCCATTGCTGCTAGTTATTTGTTTTTATTGTTATATTGTATTATTCCGATCGCTATCATATATCAGCATCCTTTTAGCCCACTAATGTAAATTGAGGGCATTGCCGTAAAAGAGCTTCATGCTCAGTCAATTTTCCCTGAATAAACAATGGTTTGATGATGATGATAACTTATCAAAAAGGTAAGAAATCCACTGCTTATTAATTGAAAGGCTCTAAAATGTAAGGACTTGGTAAGTCTTAAATTAGCACAGGTTGTGTATAAAGGTGAGAATTAATTACTGCCTGAAAGCTAGTGAGAGGAATATGAATGCTGAAGAGACAAAAGGTCAGAACACATGTACAAAAAAAACATTCAATTTTAGTTGAAAGGGTGAATTTAGTGAGGAAATGAAAATGTGCAGCAGCTGCAATGCAGTGTGTAATCACACACTGGAGCAGAATGATGCTGCCATTGTTTGGCTCTGTGTAAAAATGCAGGGGCGGTATAAAGGGGGGACTTTGTTGCGGCCCCAAAGTGCAATCTCTGTATAAAAGTGGCTACAGTGTCTGAATTTGACGAGCTGGGTGTAAGAATATGTTGCATAATGTGCGCTGTTATTCCAATATTGAAACAATTAAATGCGTGGATTACATGCGTCTTGCGCTTCTCTTTGTCGACTCACATAAACTGACTTCCTTTTTTATTTGTCGTTTTTTAGTTTCATGCCAAATTGTTTGATATGCATGTGATTAGAAAATTGATGTCTGTACACAATTTTACAAAAGACCTGCAGTTCAGCTGCAACTTACTCAGACTTGTTTATTCCAATTTTAGATGCACCAAAGGATGCACCAAACAAGTCATAATCTTCCCTTTCACTGCACATGCGCTCTTGTAAAAGCCCTGTCAGAATCTTGGTTAAGCACATACATGGCCGACAAATCAGCTTTCTCCAGCAAAAAAAAAAAAGAGAGAGAGAAACCAAGAGAGCAAGCAAGCAAGTGGGGGAAGGGAGTTAGAAAAAAATGAGAGGGAGAGAAATTGGAGGCAAGGCAACAGGAGAGGCTACAACAATGAGGGAGAGAGAGAGACAGGGAGAGAGAGAGGGATTGAGCCATAATCAGAAGATCAGAGAGAAGTAAACAAGCAGAGAAGAGGCGAGAGTGTGTGAAAGCGTGTGATCAGAGAGTGAGGAGACGACAGCAGTTTTAAAGCAAGAGAGGAAAGTCTCCCCGTCTGCCCACGAGGGGGAATTACAATTAATCAAGTGGTTTCATTGCTGCCCTCCATTATTATAAGGATAAAGAGGGTCATTTCTGAAACAAATTCAGATTTTCGGCTTTGTGAAACACCATCTTCCTCTGGGCTTTTTCCTCCTCTCGCTCATCCTTTCTCTGCTTCTCTGAGAACAATATGATCAGCATGCATTATTTATTGGGAAAGTACGGCTGTGTTTTGAAAGTACTGTATGTGCAGACGTGTGTGTGTGTGCGCGTGAACGTGTGATTCAGATTCAAATGAGGGGAGGGGTGTGCTCTGCGGGCACAGGTGTACGCCTGTATGATTTCATCACTTTGCATGCAAATTTTAACCGAGGATGGCCGCGGAGACGGAGTGAGGGTGGAAGAAAGAGTGAGGGGGAGAGAGGGAGAAAGAGGAGGCCGAGAGGGATGGAGCATGTGCAGGAAAGGGATAGAGTGAGAAAGGTTGAGGGAAGGAGGAGAAAGATGGTGTGATGACAGAGCTGCAGGCGCTGTGTTTGTACATGCATCTGCAGGCAAATTAATCACGAGATGGTCTCTTACTCCATTAAAATGCTAATGTAGGAAAATCTAGACATTTCCATATATTTGCAATATATCCCAGAGCCCAAAGAGTATTATTATGCTAAATGCAGGCTGGCTGCTGCTGGATGCACACATAATATAACGACAAATCTGACCAAGATAAAGATTAAAAGTCTCTTAACTAGTGAATCAAAAGGCAGACTGGATATAAGAGATGGTGCTTAAACGCTGCGCCTTCATTAAATTAGACATGAGAAGATTCTGGATTATTAAAGGCCTTCAAAATCTATTTTCCTAACCTGTTTTGAACTCTATTATTATTTCATTTATTAGTTATTATTATTAAGCTATTTATCATTGATGCTATTTTTTATTATTTGCATTTTACAAGAAAGATTTGTGTATTTGTGTTTTTGTCTGTGTTTCTCTTCGAGTGGGAGGGCCACAAATAGGTAATTTTACATATGTCCCTGCATCAATCAAGATTTTGCAATATTTAATTACAAAATCTGTTAACAGTTGTTGGGTTGTTTGTTTATGATGCCACTGTCAATGAAATCTGATCAAACCACAACCAGTTCTGATGAGACAGGTACATTTTGGACTGTTAAAGGTATGGTATAGAAGATTTATTTAAAAACCAATGTAAAGACATAAGTAATCCTTATTTAGCACACAGAGTCGAGAAAATGTGAATACTCTGTTAGCTGTTAGCAGCCAGTGGCTGGCACCAACAGCTACTACAATGATGCGTTCAAGCTCTCTTCACGAAAAATGAGTATGAGTACAAAAGTAAATTATGATGTGTTCAATGTAATCTTAAGTTAAAAGTTAATTTTTGTTCTCACAGCAACATAAAATAGATATTATGGAGGGAATTATGATGTATATATATTTCTTTTAATGTGAAAGATGGTTATATTAAAATTTTTTTCATACATTTATAAGATTTAATTTGTGCTCATTCAAATGCTAAATTACTTTTTTTATGAGGATTTCTTTGCTTCGGTGGCACAAAGGGGGGGATTATTAACAAAACAAAGACAACAATAACAAAGTAAAAAAATTTGCATCTGCCCATTATAGCTGCATCCCTACTTTAAACTCTTGATATAAGATAAGATGTTTTATTTCTTAACTTTGACTTCAATCGTTGCATTTCTAATCATCAACATTTTGTTTTTCTGGTGCCTTATGTTCTTCTTACTGCTTTTTTATGACAACATAGTCATTTTGTATATAAAAATACACTATTAGTATATAAATATTACAAAGAATATTTAAAATATTAATTTTAGACTTACTTACAAACTAAAGATCTTCTTTTATTGTAGACTCAACTATGTTTCACTACGTGGAAACAGAGCTGAGTTTTGTTCAAGAATAGAGGACGTGATGGTTTTATGCAGCAGTGCTGCAGAGTGTCCGCTCTGCTACTGTACTTAGAAGGTTTTCTTAAACATCCTTAATGTCTCGGCTCACTTAATGCGGTATCCTAGGAGACGTGTGACTTTGTGTAGATAAATGCAGCACTGTCAACACATGTTGTTGATGGTCTACCTGCAGTGATTCATTTATATTCAATGGCTCCACGCTGATGTAAAAATTGGTCTCACAGTGAGAAATATATACATACAATGAAAATATAATGTCAATTCATCACGTCAAAACAGATACCAGTATGACAGTCTACATATAAAAACAAATATACAAGTAAGGGCCATTATTCATTTATAATGCATACTGACATGGCATCCAGCGGCTGAATGTCACTGTCAAAATTACTGTCAGATTCACAGAAGAAGAAAACTATGATTCATCATTGTATGTTGGTTTCAAACTTGTGACTGAATGCAAGCTCTCTTATGATAATAATAAAATATCTTTACTGGGTTTTAAATATAGATGAATGCAAGCTCTCTTGCCTATTAAAAGAGATAAACACCTGAACAAATACTACAGTTATCAGGTCAGTATCTTAGACTAAAGCCCCAAAGACTGTTTCTGTTATTTTAGGCAGTTCTTATCACACTGATGAATTTTTAAAGCTACAGTATCAAACTTTTATGAAAATAAATTTGTGTCATATTTTCTGAAACTGCCACTATATTCTGAAAGACCCCCCTCATCTTACTAATGCTGCTTATGGCATTTGCTAGAATCAGACTACGTTGTGGGAGCAACAACCAATTATTTGTGGCGGCCACCACTATCTAAATATCTGCCACCACACTCTCAGAGCACAGCGTGTACTCTGGGCACAGATGGAGCAGCAGAACATTAGGTGGAGTGAAAATGAAACTTAACTGCTCATTGTCTAAAAGTTTGCTTCCACTCCCATCTGCAGCAGCTGCTCCTCTCATCATTTGATCTGATCAGCTCTGACTGGACCGACAGATCAAATATCCACACCGCTACTCAAAGTACTCAAAAAAATGTCTGAATTTAGGGTCATAAAGACACATGGTTTTTGCTTAATATCTGTGTTCTTCTGTTCTGTGTGTTACCTACTGCAGCTTTAGGTGTCCATTGTTCTGATAAGTTTGGATTTAATTAGTTATTTGATGCTATGAAAAGGGGATGTAACTTCATGATTGTCAGCTGTGTGTGCCAATCAGTGTGTTTGTAAATGACTCGCGTGGGTGTATGGGCAGGGACTTGTTAGCAGGGATCCACTTCCTAATCACTAATGCATAGACTCTGGCCCACCAGCGCAAAATTGCAGCGGCTGTATCCGCCATATTTTGGCTTCATTTTTGTGCAGTGGGAGGAAGTGGAAACATCTTTAGATACAATCTATGATAAGTAGCAGTAAAGGTAAATTCTTCAGCTTTTATTTATAAATATTTTCACTTACATGTCTTTAGAACCAACTGTGGCGTCTGTCTACTCTGAACTCTCGTGGGAAATCTGCATGTTATATTTCTGCACTATCATATCGCTGCCCTGTCAACACATTAGCAGGCAGCCCAACACCAGCACTGTCAGGGAGCCTCTCCACCACAACAGAGATACAAATGTCAATGTTTTCTGTCACTGCTGCCATGATTACTATGGGAATAATGCGCCGATATAAACATCTACAATTTGGCAAATATTTTTTCGGCAGTGTCACATTCATTAGATAGTTTGACAGTGAAGATATAGAGAGGAAACATATTGAGAGAGCTGAATTACGTACACTAAAAAACCCTGCTTAGTTGCAGTTACTGTATTTGAATGTGTCTTCATCAACAGGCCAAAAGGATGCTCCACAACCTTCTATTTTGTTGCCTTTCTAGACAGAATTTGGCATAGTATAAAGCCATGCAAATCCTGGCATCATAGAGCTACAAATAACAAACATGCAATGCCTTTTTTACCATCAAACTGTTAATATAAAACGGTGCTACTGTGCCAAAAATTAATTATTACTCACTAGGAAATTCTTACACTCCATTAAGCGCTTAAACTGATTTGTTTTACCCTGCATTGTGATGATATATAGTGATGATGGAGCACAAATATATATTTATAAAAATATCCACCTACCATTGTTGCAAAACCTAAGCAAAATGGTTTGATTTCTTTCAAAAACATGGGGAAAAAGGAGAAACTTAAGAAATGCCCCAAAAAGTAGCAGGATAGTAGTAAAAAAAAGTAAAAATAAATAAATAACTAAAAGTAAAAAACAAACATGAATACGACCTGAAAAAACTGCTAAAAATCAAATTAAATGACATTTATGTATTTTTTTCCTCTACCATATTTTTATCCATCAAATTATAAATATAGTTTTCATTACATTTACCCTCTTTTATCAAAGCATTAAACTAAAGTAAGTAACATATATGTATTTTTTCTGTATACTAATTTTAAATCTACAATTTTTTTCTCTTCAATTTCCCTTTTTTTTCAACAAAAATTTTCGTGTAATTTTCTTGTCACCTTTAACTTATTTCTTGCAATCCGTGGGACATTTCTTGCCAAGTTGCCCATTGCCTTTTCCACCATTTTTGCTGAAGAAATCAAACAAAATTGTTAAGGTTTCAAAGGTTTAAATGCTTGTGAAAGGCATCTGAATGCAGCACATGAAAACTGATGTCAGTCCAGATTTCAAAGGGTTGAATCCAACTCTCAGACAAAAATCACTCACATGTTTCCTCACCTAGACTCGTTGGCTTGATGAGCTCGTCCAGCATGTCGTAGAAGGGCAGCCTCTGGAGCTTGACATCTGGGTGAACGGGGTGCAGCGTGGCCGAGCTGGACAGGTGGTGCGTCAGCCCGGTTAACTCGTGCTTCCCGGGGCCGAGCAGTGAGAGGGGCAGTAAGGCAGCAGGCGATGGGGCTCCACCGTGACCAGCGTGACCCTCGTACGCCAGCTGTGTCAGGCCAGCGGGCAGCGCGGCGCCCCCTCCTCCGACCACTCCGGCTGAGGCCGGGTGATGCGGCCCGGGCATGGCCAGCTCTGAGTGGGAAACCATTTTGGCAGGAAAGCGTCGTCGGTAGAGCTCTTTGATCTTCATGTGCACGGCGGGGCTGCAGCCGGCCTTCAGCAGATGCAGCGCCTTGGTCAGCAGCTCATGCTTGCGTCCGTGCTTGTTGCGCCCTGCGTAGCCCAGCAGCACCTGCAGCTCTGACACCCGCAGGCTCATCACCATTTGCTGTGGAGAGAAAGAGGATAAGGAAATTAACTTTTAAGATGCCATTAATGACAGATACCAAATTGATCTGCCCAGTTGCAAGACTAAAATGTTGGCTTTGAATCAATGTCTCTGCAGCAGCTCAGTATATAATCTGACAATTTGAGGTAAAGGGAATAATGGATGGCAAGACACCAAGGTAAGATGCCTGCCATGCTGCAGAGTAATGTTCAAGACCAACAAAACTAGTGTGTTTAAGCGACCCATTGCTGTTTTTTTTACCACTCAAAATACTTGATTTTTTACAAGACATCACTTTGTTTCCTGGTTCTTATTTTCTATTTTTTTTAAAGGGGAGGATTATAAAATTTTTTTTTTTAAAAATCCAAAATTAGGGGTAAAAAATCCAGAAATATTTTTAAAATAATAATAATTTAATATTTAAAGTTTTGTTACAGAAAAAACATATAAGGAATATATAAAATACATACAGATTTCCAGCACAATTTAAGGTCTTTTTGTTAGTTTTTTCTTTATTTTTTTTGTTATGTTCAGGTAATTTTCTTATAACATTGTAAGTTTTTTTTTTTTTTTTTTTTTTTTTACTAATTTTTGGGCCATGTCTTGTTAAGTTGCTCATTGCCTTCTCCCCGCATTTTTGAAAGAAAAAAACCCAAACGATTTGGATCAGGTTTCAAAACGTTAACTACAGCGTTGTTGAAATATTAAGTTTCAACTTATGCGCGACATAATAATGTACAAATGAAACACATCTGTGGTAAACAGATGGCAGTTGGGTAGCAAGAATCAGTCAGTCATTGATGTGTGGAGACCCCCAGCAGAGCCAGAACACAAAGGTGGGTCCACTTTGTAGGTTGATCACACATACAGAACATAAAGTTGGGACTGCGATAGGCTGCTATTTATTGTGAATGGGACCTGGCACTGCAGCCTGGCTACAGCAGAACTACATTAATTTAAAAAGGTGCCCAGCAGCTCTACAAGTTGAGAAAGCTTCGACTTTATGCAAATATCCTCTGATGCAAAGCCAGTGACAACCAGGAGAGAGCAAATTACTCTTCTTTTGATTCCTACACAAACAAAAACACAGAGTTGTTGACTGCTCCACTCCACACGCAGTTCCAGTTGAGAACCATCTCCAAATTGAAACTGGAGTGGAATCATATGCCTCTGAGCTTATCAAGTCCTTTTCTCGCTGACGGCATGTCTTTCTGATAGTTGCACACTGCCAAACAGTGAAGTCAAACTATGCTGTTGGACAATTGCAACAATAAGGTCCAAAGCGTGGCTTCATTTATCAAGAAAGATGACATCAGTGCTGCTTGCAATGTCTGTGAAAATATCATTTCCAGTAAGGGTGGAAACGCCAGCAATATGCAGAAACAACTTTTTATACAACATGAGCTTAAATTCCAGGACTGCCATGTATTTGACACTTTACACACAACTACCATTGCGTCCCAACTGAGCAGCACATTTGTTACAGAGGGTAAATATCCTAAGTTATAAGGTTCCAACACATTTTTATGGACAAAATTTTAAAACTTTCCATGACGTTTCAAGGATAATAAAAAAAATCTTGCCACCTTTCTCTGTGTTTAAAAAAAAATACAAAATCTAATTCTAAATCTATTTAAACATAACTGCTGCTCGCTAGCGTACATGAAGGAGAGAAGAAGAAATACTGATGAAAAACAAAATGTTGTCACACATCTCACACATTAAACCTACATTGGCAGCTACAAAAATAATAATTTGCTGTCATGTTATATTAAACACAAGCTTGTCCACAGAGGACTACTTAAAGATTACATTACACAAAAGACAATTCTTTGACTTTTCCAAAACTTTAAATGATTTTTTTTACTAATCCCATGACTTGTACAGGCCTGAAAAATGTGACTGTGAAATCCCATGACTTTTCCAGGTTTCCCTTGACTGTGGGAAACCTGCTAATAACATTAACACCACACAAGCAGGCTTTGCATTTTTTCTCTGACTAAGAAAACTGAAAAACAGTGGAGCTTTGGCACACCTGAGTCACCTGCATGCCTTTTTGACTCTGTATCAGACCCAGAGATAATAAAGCACTTGACATTGAAAGTGTAAGGGCCTACTTTTTTCCACACAGAAATCACAGGAAATCAGTAAAGAATCAGAACAATGATTAAAATCGATGAAGTTACCAGTATCAATTATATCTTGCCAATTCCCATCCTAAAAGGTGGAATGGAAGACCATTTCAGCACAGATACAAGAAAATGCCGATTAGCCTTGTCCACTCAGGCGTCAGTTTCGTAATTCAAACGCTCCAACAACACAGCGTAGTTAGTACAGCAGGTATGTCAGAAAACAGCTGCCCAGTCGCAGCAGAGTATGCAAATGTACGTGCTCAGTGCAACACACCCTCAGAGCTGCAGATTTACGAGAGGCCAGAGACTGCCTGCTACTTTGTGTGAGTGCAGCGTTACTCTCAGTTTGCCTTGGAACGCTCTGTGATTCCCCGGGGAAAAGCTTAAGAAGTTACAGCGGGAGAAGAACTTTGGCAGCTCTGTTAGCCCTCCTGCCACAGCCAGCACCACCAGGTACGAAAATAAATGGGTAGATTAATTTTTGTATGCAAAACTGGATGATTTGCAATCAATTTTCTGTGTCTTTATCAGGCTTGATCCTGGTGTGTTGCCTCAAAGCAATGCCAAAGTCTGCGCTGAGTCTCTCCCTACACTAGACTTGTTAGCTCGGCACAGCTGGCAGTTTGCCTCACAGATGTTTTTTAAAAAAAACCTACACACACACAGTTAAGTTTTCCTTCTGGCAGAAAAGCATTTCACTACCCTGAAGTGCGTAAAAGTCTCAGTATTAGAACAGCTTAATGTCCTAACGGGTGCATGAGAACCTGTCAGCTGGATCAGCACCTGTCCAAATACGACAAACATCACCAACACTGGGAAGCAGCGCACTCGATGCAGTAAGTTTTCATCTGTGTTGGAGTGAGAAAAAAACTACAAAGGATTTTGCCCAGCTCATCGTGAAGCCCTACCTCCCAGGGGGTCGTGCGATGGAGAAACTGCAGCAAGAGCATGAAAAAAAGTGTTGCCTGCACTGAGACCAGGTTGGCCCAAAACTACAGCAAACACAAGCAGCTCTTCATCGACCTAAAGCAATAGTACAAATGCAGACAAACTTAGGTCAAACTCAACAAGGAAAAGTAATTTGGACCCTCAGTAACTGTAACTCAGCAATTTCTGCAGCTGTTTAAGTGTAAAAACTGATTAACAAATGAAGCTGCTACACCAAATGCTGAATTTTTATGCTGAAATTCCATTATTCAGCCCAGGTGATCAAGAAGACAAATACTGAAACAGGCCAATTTAGATTTAGATTGACAGAGAAACTACTGCATGAATAGTTACTAAATGTGCAGGAATCTCTACTGAAGGGCGCTCATGAGCAAGGCACTTGTGATTATTTACTCCAGATGACGGAGGACACTGGGCAGATACGCATTTAAGTGCTTGAATCTGAAGCAAGACAGTTGTGGTGAAGGAATTTCTCCTGTAGGGATTAATGGTGGCTCAACAGCGCAATGTGCGGTTTTACTGCCTTTTTTCTGTTGTTTTTGCAAATTATTTTATTTATCCTAATTCTAGTGCTTTATAAATGCAATTTATTGTTAGGCTATTAGGTGTATTGTTGCTTTTTAAATGGCAAATATGACACAGTTAACTGTCCCGTCCCTCCTCAACTGTGAATAAACGTCTGAGTAAAACTGACGGTGGTGAGTGGCTGCAGTGTTTTACCCAAAGGTAAATATTTTTCAAATCTCCAGAAAAAAAAGGTAAATGTGCAGCATTCAGCGCAAAATATACAGAACAGCTTTAACCTGTAATGACCACTTGAGGCTGGCTCCAACACAGAGTCCATCCCATAGACCTCCATGTTAAAAACTTTACAGCAGAAATAAACATGTTTACAGCCTGGTACAAAAATCAGTTTGGTCTCTCTAGCTAATTTTCCCTGTTCATGACAAATCTATTGGTTTTTTTTTTATATATTTCATTATTGCTTACAGTTACGCATCAGTAAGGGCTGGGCCGCTTTGAGTGACAGACTGGATGCTGTTGATGACAGATCCATCCCTCGCTCCTCCTCAGCGCCAGCCTCCCAAATTTGGTCACCTCTGGCTTAAAAAAAAGCCAAGATGGCAAAAGAAATGCCAAACAGGAGGCTTCAAAATGCAGTCCACAAACTAGTGGCTTACGTCACAGTAGCTACGTGCATTATTTTTACAGTCTATGCACCTGTCGCCTCTTTGCTGCTGATATTTGCAGCAGAGTGTAACTGCACAGCGCTAACATGACAAAAAAGGAAAAAAAGTTAACATGGCAATAGTGGCAGGCGAAGTAATTCGCCTGATGAGGAATTTTGTTTTGTTTAAGACAATGGTTTTCTCAGACTAAACTATAGTTTAATTATTGTTCATGGCAAAGCACGACTTCCTTGAATCAAAATGGTGAGTTTTTTTTTAAATTTATCTGAAGACAGCAACCTTAAGTGCATTAAATGAGCTATAAACAAGGACACACACTGAATATGCACGGTGGAGTCAGCGCTCGCTTTCTTGTTCTGCACACACACACACACACACACACACACACACACACACACACACACACACACACAGGGGGTAGACTTTGAGAATGTCTTGGACAAACATCCTCCCTTCATCTCCTTTAATGACAGAGCAGGGCTAGAAAACGCAAACACACGCCCCTTAAATGACAAAGCATGCAGGGCTGTTAGTGCCCAGTGTGTCAGTTTCCGGCTAATCAATTATATACACACAGTTATAATTGTTGTGTACAGAATATGTGTGTTGTGGTGTCCACACAAAGGATTAAACCTTTAAGCCTTCAGGATTTTCTTGTTGTTTTTTATAATGAGGCCCGTTCCTCTTGGGTTACACGGGAGTCTTGCATTTAATTGACATTTAAAATGACATATATAGCTGCTGTGGGCTATTTTCTGTGACCTAAACATAGCAGCAACTGAGACTTTGAAAAGCAAAAACAAGAGGATGCACCAATAGCAGTTTTTCATAGCTGTGACAGATTTCATGTAAATTACTATCTTTATATTTAACTTTGACCCCACACAGTTTTATGTCTTTTAATAACTGCTTGTTTATATCCATAGGAGCACATTTAAACTAACTCATAATAATCTGAAAATGCATGTCAAATTTAGCACATATTATTTTGGAAAGAAATACCCCTTACCTCACTTAGCTTTTGTTTTCCTTCCACGAAACGCTCGCACATGATTTTTCTTTTATCAGGAATATGTTAGTTAATTAACCAAGAGGACAGAACTGCAGCTTACTGTAAGGTGTCCTACTTTGCTATGATCTAAATGCAACCAAAAGATCTTACAGTATCAAAAATAATTTCATTTTTACATTAGGAGGCTGAGGTGTGAATAAATTCTCTCACTCTGGTCCAACCACAGACCTGCACTGCATTACTAAAACTGACATATGAACAGCAGTTTTGAAAGGAACTGAAACCCCAACAGCGTTGCAGTTTGCTGTAAAAGTTGTTCCACTTTTGCAAATCTTTTAGTGTCTGCAAAAGCAGCAAACCAATATGTGCTTCAAGTAACATCAACAACATAGTGAAATTTAAAAAAAAAAAATTCTTTAAATAGTGAGAAAATACACAGCAAACTCAACACTTAATCAGCCCAAAGTTTTAATCTTCAGACAATTAAAACTGCATGTTTTGGAATGTGGCTCTGTGATAATGAGAGATAAAAAAGGAAGTCTTTCAGTTGTTTTTCACTGCAAGAACTTAATATAGGCTGGCAAAAATGAACTATTTTTTAAAAATAATTCTTTTTAGTGTCTGATATCTATCAGGTCAGCCTCTTGAATGTCCGAGTGCTCATGCAGTCGCGACTTTTTCCACTCGCCTACTCGTTATCTGCTCAAGCTGCTCGCTACAGTGCGTGAACGAGAGGCCATTGAATCAGACTCAAGTCAAGACCTCCACCACATGATAGTGCATTCATGTGCTCCTCGGAAAGTCATTCTTCAGGCTCTGGTCCATTCATGAGCTTCAAGATTTAATATAAAAACAACATGGATTGGGCGCCTGGTGGCTCAGTGGATGGAGCGGCGCCCCTTATACAGAGGTTGTATCCTCGCTTCAGCGGCTGTGGGTTCGATTCCAGCCTGGACCCTTTGCTGCATGTCGTCCCCCTCTCTCTCTCCCCCTTTCACACTTAAACTGTCCTCTCCATTAAAGGCAAAAAAAGCCCAAAAAAAGCTTGCCCCTCAAAGAACAAGACAGATTGTTGGTCAGTAAAATTGTTGTAACATTATGTTGAGCTTACAGGGCCAGTGTGATGCTGAGTGAGGGCATTAAAATGAATATTTTATCTGCATTAATGATAACTTGCACATGTTGACTGATAAAGCATTGAAGAGAAGTTTTGTAGGATGGGCAGCACTACCTGTCAAAAGGGCACGAAGTATAATGGAGTATAGTTTTATAAAATTGAAAAAAGGCACTGGTATCAATAGAAAATGTATTTGGCATGTTTGAAATAAAGTTACACCCATCCATCCAATCATATTTTGCAAAAATTAAACGTAAAGGTTCAGTACATTTACATGTGTTAATTAGAAGGAATCGATATCGTGAAAAGAATCACTCCACAGATCGCTGAAACTCAACAAAATGTAACATGTAGCCTTACTAATTTGCCACTAATTCTGCTGTTCTCCACCTACTTAGGGGATGAGTTCCCAAAATGTTGGCACTACTCAGGAGAAACACTAAATGTAAGTTCCAGGTACTTTGGTCAAACAGATGTGACAATTTGACATCCCAACAGGGACAACTACAAGTCAACACAATGTCTAACATCTGGCAGAAATGTGGTTGCGAGTGGAGCTGAAGAAAACCACTAAAAACATTCCTTTTGTGTTATGTGATGGTAAGCTGGATATCTTTAGGTTTGTGGACATTTGTTGGGCAAAACAAGCAATGTGATGATGTCATATGTTAAACTGTGACGGGCATTTGATTGACATTTGATAGAGCAAAAGACAAATTAAGAATGACATAGTCAGATCAATCCATAATGTCAGTAATTGTTAGTTGCTTTCCTTAATACAACACACAGGCATTAATGCAAAGGATAAAATAATAATAATAATATAAAAATAAAGCACAGAATAACTGTGAGATGGTTCGACATGCTGGACTCTGTGTGGGCCACCGACTGACCAGCTTTTCTTGTCCTCAGCAGTGCAGCACATAAATCTGTGCCTCATTTTCACATGAATGAGCATCAGTCACAAATATCAGCACCACGTCTTCCATTGTTGACTTTTCCACAACCTACTTCACTTTCCGGCCAAATAGCACTTTAAAATGAGGAGCTCTGCCACAAATTTTGTGGTTCATATTATGTCAGAGGAAAAAAAAGAAATATCCATCACAGGTTGAAAGAGAGGTGATGATTGACTTCAAAATATCAAATTTTATCCAACTAACAATCCCAGAACACAATCATATTCAGTTTACTCATAAATGAATAAGAAAGAAACTAAATATTAGCATTTGAGGTGCTGGAACCACTTATATTTTTTGTCAGTTTTTTCTTTTTTTTTTTTTTTTTTAAAAGACTTTAACAATTAAATAATAATGATCATTATTTTGTCAGATAAATTTTGTCAACTTGACTTGTGAAAGGTTTGTTAAGTTCCCGCATGGAGAGGAGATTTCAGACAACCTGGGTCCCAAAGAAGCTCCACACTGCTCACAGTGACAGAGCAGAGGCTGCTGTTTACACAACAAACACTGCATCTTGTGTACAGCAGCTGTCACATATGCATAGCCACACACACACACACACACACACACACACACACACACACACACACACACACACACACACACACACACAGATAACAACAAAGTGGCTGATGTATACAACATCCAGACACAATTACCAGTCAGGACATAGACCTGTCCTTGTCCTTTGTCACTTCAAACATATTTAAAGGCACATTCATGGAGGGAGAGAAAAATTGAAAATGTAATTCTGACGCCTTCAGTCTGAACCACACTGCAGTTATAAAAACACATCAGTCAAACACAGACGGCTCGTACAGCAGGAAGCTCAATCACAGGTGCAGCACGCACACAGGCGGCAGCTGTCTGCCGATTTTCAACATTCACAGATATTTTTTAAGCGAATAATAATTTTTATTATTCAATATTATTCTGTTTCGTATCGCTAGACTTGGACGACACGCTCACACACACAGTGTGGTGGTCCGGCCAAGAAAACTCTCCTGCTGGCGACATAAATGACCAGTTCCATGAAATATGCATGTTGGAGAGAAGAGGGGGGTGTGAAAAAATGATGACACTGGCTGCCCACTGCTTCTCTCTCCCTCACACACACACACACACACACACACACACACACACACACACGCACACACGCACACACGCACACACCAACCCCCAATACACTCTCTCTACAAAGCAAACACACACTAAAGAGCAAAGAGAGAAACAAATACACACAAACACTGGCTCAAAAAACATCACACACACACACACACACACACACACACACACACACACACACACACACACACACACACACACACACACACGTACACACTCTCTTCCACCCCACTGCGGATGTGTAACATTCCTCTGGCTTCACAAAAAAAAAGAAAGAAGGAAAACAAATAGAGGAGAGAAAACAGTGGAGCGGGTGGAGGAGAGATAGATAAACAGCTCTCGCTATCTCCTCTTTCCTGCCCTCCTTTCCATCAGCCAACCATTTTCCTGCCCAGGACAGGTGGTCCACAAACTTTCTGGTCTTCCTGGTCAAATTGAGACGAGGAGGAGGCTGGAGTTAACCTTACTTTTACATTAACAGTTCAAAACCAAGAGACACTTATGTCATGTCAGACAAAAAAAAGCTGCAAATCCTCAAATTTAAGAAAGTGAAATCATTATTATATTTTGCACATTTGCTTAAAAACTTCATTTTCTGTCGACAAATCATGGGTTAATTGTACCTTTCCTAAGTATCATCCCTTGGATGCGGACTGGCCAATCATAGTGCAGCAAAGGTCAGCTCCTACTACGGTCCGACAAGCTAAACTCTCATGCAGTCCTTTCAGATTTCCTTCATTTTCAGGCTGGTTTGGATTTCGAGCAAGTCATGGTTAAATGTTGTGCCCTCAGGAGGTCGTCCACTAATTGGAAGATTGGCAGTTTTATCACTGGCTCCTCCATTACACATGTCGAAGTATCCTTGGGCAAGATACTCAACCCCAAATTGAAATGAATCCGGATGGCTGTGCCGTGGGTGTGTGAATACGTAATGTCACTGAGCAGCTGGTGGCACCTGGTAAAGTAGCCTCGACCACCACGTATGAATATGTGTGAATGGGCAAATGTGGAAAAAACGCCTGCACACTTACACCATGCAACATAAGTTTAATGAAGACAATGTTTCGATCCTAGTTGGATCTTCATCTGGTCATCTTCGTCCTTTTAAACTGTCAAAGGTCCAAGTGTGCAGGCATTACTTTTTTCCACATTTACACTGTTTAATGATAGCCTTGCACCTACGTGATGTGCAGATAACAACCCTCTCTGAATGGGTGAATGTGACACAGTATTAATGAATGGTCACAAGACTAGAAAGGCACCAAACAAGTGCAAGCTCATTCACCCGGAAAGGTCGGAAAATGAGTTTCCTCCCTGATCTAAAACCCAAATCAAGCCCTGAAAAGTGTAGCGTTAGTGAGTTAGCTACTGAAAGTGTACGTATTTATAGCGCACTTGAGGCAGAGATGGCACAGCAGAACGTCAGGCGAATTGAAAGTGAAACTTAGCCGTTAGTTTTGCCGGGTCTGAAACTCTGCTTTCACGTACAAACAGCTGCTGCTGTTATCTATCGATTTGATCTGATCAGCTGATCCACAGATCAGTTATCCACCCCTCAAGGCAAACTGCTGGAAAAATAAAGCCGTCGTAAACAACATCTGATTTTAGAGAGAGGACACATAATGACAATGATACACACACACACACACACACCAATCTCCCACCCCCCCCCGCCACACAAACCTTCTCATTCTGTGGGAAACACTGAAGACGTTCCCTGCTTTATGGACAGTGGTGGTAAATACTTGCCAATATTCACCAGATGAACAGTGTTTGGCTTCCCCTCGAGCTCCCCACACTTCCGCCAGTGGAAGTCCAGCAGAAGTCCAGGCGATGGCGGCATGGGGGAAGCCAAAAACTGTTTGTCTGCACACACTGCAATGACACAAAAGTGGTTGAAAATGGGCGAAATTTCCCTTCAGTTGAATTGTTTTCTTTCTTGATTGGCAGCTGATGTGGTTGGTTAACCTGTTTTTGCTGCTAAGTCAGGTTGACAACGTGGATAAATCCTTAAAACACAAACTTTAGATGCTTTTGTGTACTTCTCTCTAAAACCGCCTTTTCTTTTTTCCAAAAATTTGCTAATATTTCTTCAGGGAGTGCAGTTAAGAGTGTGGGCTCAATGCTAGCCCTGACAGCTTGACAGAGCATCACAAAGGGGCGGGACTTAGGGAAGGGTCACCTTACCAATCATTTGAGCTCTACCTCATACAACAAAAAATTTAAAAAATAAGATTACCTTATTGCTTAGTTATTCATTTGAGTAAAATATACAACAGTGAATCCTTCTACGCTTCATATTAAAGCTTGAAACAGCGTACCTGAGCCTGGTTTAGTCATGACACTGATCAAAGCTATAGAAAAACAACAATGAACCTTCTTTTGGTTCATTCATACAGAAATCAGCTTCACATCATCACCAAATCGACTGCACTGAAAAGCCGCGTTTGAACAAAGCACGTCTGTGTGAGAATGTGCTCTATTGTGTTGTTTCACTGAAACAACTTGACATGTAGGTGCAAAGGGAAGCTGCAACAAAGGAAGGAGAGCGAAAGAGGCACAGAGAGAGGATTCAATACAAAGACACACACACACACACACACACACACACACACACACACACACACACACACACACACACCATGCAGTCCAGTGTGGGATTTTAAAGAGGAACTTTCTGCCTTAAATTTACCAGCCTGTGACATTTAGCTCCAATAAACAATATATCTAAATGTGACAATTTTGGTCGCCAGAGAATATATACAGATTCACTGCGTCCACCGCAATGATATTCTCGTCCGAATGGAAAGACCCATAAAACAACACATCGACCAACACGTGACGCTAAACTGAAACCCACAAAAACCCAAAATGGTGAAATTTCCTGAGGCAAGTTTTAAACCACTGCACCAAAGTTCATTTTGGAAAAAAAAAAAAAAAAAAAACACACACACACATACACACACACACTACCGGAACTGTGCAAATAAAGGTCATTTCACATTTCACTGCTGTCGTTTAGCTGTAGTGGAGAAAACTCCAGAAAAGTGACTTAAACGTAATTCAAATATGTACAATTATTACAATACATACAAAAAAACAAAACAAAAACACACCAAGCAATTACTACAGTCTATATTCTATACCTTTTAAATCTACTTCATTTGATATCTATCAAAATAAGCATCCAGTTGTGTAAAATGCCACCAGATGCCACAAGAATCGAAGTGTAGCTATATTTTTGAACATTTTGGAGGCACCTTGGTGCACTGAACTCCTCTCTCAGTCAGATACACCGCACTAGAATTAATCACATCACAGCCTGTGAGGGTTGGCGGTTTTTGTGTAGTGCACCAATCACATATCAAGCAAGCAAAACCCCACAAAAGGATCAACTGCAGGTATCGTTTGACAGAAGAAGTTTCAACTTGGTACTGGGTAGGGTTGCAACAGAATGAGATTTTCACAGTACGATAATCTCAGAAATGATCAGTTTCAAGGTATCAGTTACAATGAGCCTGAAAGAATGAAAACAGAGAGGTATTTTTGGAGTTGAACAAAGATTTTAGTACTATAATTGAAACATGAAACCATTTTTTAAATGTGCAAAAGGTCTCCCTTTGGAAAACAGCTAAAATACAAGTGAGATTCTCCGTCAAGTTGCTTTATTTTCAATATCATTGATAACCATCTATTCTTACACTGCAGTGTACCTTGAAATCAGTATACCACAGCAACCCTAGTACTGGGTTATCTCAGTTGATACCTTAAAAGTATTGAGTGCTGATACCCAACCTTGTATGTCCTAAAATTAGTTCAATTTGAAATCAAAACTGAGAGAGGAACAGAGAAACAATTATTACTAATGCCACCTCTTTAACTTTCAGTATTGTCCCTTTTCAGTGCAGGAAAATTTCCAGTAACCTTCTAAGGAGCTTCATTCACTTCTCTAACCAAGTTTCAGTTTTGGTTTCTGGGATTGTTCCCTGTCCCCCCAAAAGTCCCCCCTGAGGTTGTAGTTTCTGATGGCTCAGGCACCATCCAGGTGGAGTTTGCGGTGCTTGACCAGTTGCTGAGTGCTGACTGGTGTAATACAAGCCTCATGAGTCTTTCAGACTGCAAGCAAGCACATGTCATCTCTAGTGCGAGTAGTAGGCATTGGGATGGGAATTTCATGTGATTTTATTGAACTTTTTTTTAAAAAGAAGCTTTTATTAGAGTTAACAGAGCGATGACAGGAAATGTGTGCAAGAACAACTTGCAACAAAGGTCCTTGGCTTTGTTATCGGTTCATGGTCGTCATCTTAGTCTTGTACTTACACTTTCAACAGAGTTTGCTCGTTGCCACTTGCTCCACAAGCTACCTACATGGATTTGACAAAGGAGTCAAAAGGATTAGGATGCTTTTAAATGCTGTCAAACACTAAACTTTGTTCTACCAGGGTTGCTGTTTTATAGTCCAGACTTATACGACGGCTGACATAAGCTTATTGCCGAACAGTAATAATGTACGTATCAACTCTAAGGCTCTGTATCAAAGCTACAGCTTTGTGTAATATGTACATTTAAAATAATGGCCTCAAAAATCCAGTACTTTTTTTTTTAATCTCACATCTCATCTCTTGCAACAAAATTGTTCTAAATACTACAAGTGTTGCTGGAGTTTTGACACCTTTTGACTTATGTAACCTTCTCGAAATTGTGCCAGAAATCCCCACACTTGTCTCAGATTACACCTGTTTTCTCTTTCTTTGTTGTATGCATCTTCTATCTTGCATTTCATTGTATGCATCCAAATATCTTGGCATGTGTATAAGTACTAAAAGTGTCACTAATTCTGCTAACCAGAAGATAATGCCATTACACTCTGTGAAGCAGGCCCTCCACCAACACCATCCAGCTGTGAAGGTATGACAGCTCCACATGTTGGATTTTTTGCCAAAAAACAACACAACTAACCTTTCTGAAAAGTTTTAAATGAGTCCTGTTCAATCAGAGGAATGAACAGCTGGAACCAGTTCCCCTCCACCGGCAGAGCAGTAAACATTAAAAAATGCAGCAGTTCCTGCAAAGCATCATTTCTCACAAAGACTAATTGACTGAACATAAACTTCACATCTTTGTGTCTCTTGACTGTCTGTGCCGACATACAGCTGTCAGATTAGTCCATTGTCAGCTCTGATTTTCAGACTTAGTTCAGTCCTTCAAAGCCTTTTAGATGCAGTGTTGTTTCTGGCTCATGCTGTTTCTCTCTTGTGCTTGCTGAGACATGTTGCATCCTTTTCCCAAAACATCTGTAGCTGACTCTGTGTCCAAACTGGCCCAAGACTTTGACAAAACAATGTTGGTCCGAAGCACTTAGGCACCAACAAACAAACCCTGACACTAGCCCTTTTTATGCATTTTTATTTTTTTATAGAGAACCCAACAACAGTTTAATGTTGCCCCAATGTGTGATTTTACATAGCATGCCGGCATTCAGGAAGCAAAACTGTAACACAACAGTGTCAGCCTCTAATGTGACATATAACATACGTGTAAGGCAGTGCTTTCTAAACAATAACAACGGCAAAACATGGCAATAACAATCATTTACCGTCCCTGTTGAATCATTGTTTATCTCGTCCTCTGCTTGGAGCTCTTGGACCTCATTGTCTTCCCAGTTTGCGGACATTTCGGCTGCTGTTCTTATTCTTATTCTTCTGCTAACTGCTACTAGCTGCATTTTAAATCACCTAGCAGCAGGTCACACACATAACATATACAGTATGTTATCAAAAAGTCACACCCATCCTGCCGGCTGTCCCTTTTACACAAATGTTGATTCAGCGCTGTTACTACCTCTGCTGCAGGCTTAAAGGTGAGGCAACTTTGAAAGACCAGCAAGAATGAATATGGCACAACATTCCCACCTTGAACAACAGTGTAAAGGCTGTTAAAGTGCTCTAATATTTCCATCTCTGTTGATGCTTCAAAGAAAATTCTACATAATAACCACAACTCAAAAAAGGTGATCTACTTATGCCTGCTCAGATGTCGTCAGGTCTGTATGACAGTCAGTTTGACTGTTTTTAACTCCTCTGTGACCTTTTAAACATCTCCTAGTAAATATTTTTGCACATCCTGCATAAAACTGCATAGCTAATTTATATTCTGAACCCACTGTATTTTACATATTTTTATGCTTTGGTACTTTTTTAAAACTATCTTTGACGTACTTTTATTGTAACTTTTCTACCACTTTGTCTTATTTTTTCTGCTCTTGATATGTGTATTATATGCTTTATCTCTGCACATAAGACCAAAGCAAATTCCTAGCAAGTAAAAACCTACTTGGCAATAAATCTTGCCAAATTCTGATTCTGAAATGTCTAATTAACCAGTCAGTGGTTGCACTGAAGTGTTGTAATCAGATTTCTTTTTTATGCTGGTGCAGACAACAGAAACAAAAACAGTAAGATCAAAAAATTGAGCTCAGCTGTATTGAAAACAGCACAAAGGAAACATTTAATTTACAAAAAGACTAAATAATTGTAGTGTGGAGGCACCACTGTAGCTGCTTTTTTAATTAGCCAGTTTACTGTGGACACGTCTTGATGTTCACTTTGAGCTTCACTTTAACGACGTTAACTACAGTCTCATCTCTGTCAGTATGTTTGGTAGATTCTTGTCAGACTGGAGCGAGGTGGTGTGCTGGGTGATAACGTGCTGTGTCCAGAGCTGGTGAGAATGACTGATGGAGGGATAAAGAGAGGGGGGATGGGAAGAGAGACGGAGAGCAGCTGAGCCTCCAAACCGAATGAAATTCTCGACAGCTCCAGTTTTTGCCATTAGTCTGGTATGGCTGGTGACATTACTGTAAATAAGATACCCACGAGCCTCATCCATTGTTGCTATGGAGAAGAAACTGGTCAGAGGAACAAATCAGAGCTGAAGCAAATTCAAAAAGCATTGTCACTCACCTCACTGTAGTTACTAGGGATGCATATTGGCACGTTATTGGTATATGCAGATATTGGTTTTAAAATGAAATATCGTAATCGGCCAACATGTTGATTTCTGCCAATATCACAACCTAATTTTTCTTTTATAATTGACAGTGTAAACAAATACTAAACATCAACCCTAAGGTGAATTATTTTTCTTATTTTGCACAATTAATGAATATTACATACACTGAAAAGCATTGTATTGTATGTCTCCATCTGCTGGTGGGCCATCACAATAAGAATATGTATAATATGACGCTAATTCAACTACAGAGGAGACTTGATGATCACTAAAGTCGGTAGGGGGAAAAATGGATAGATTTTTATCAGTTATTGGCCAAATGAGTTCAAAAAATCCAGTATCATGTATCCCTTGCAGTTACAAAAAGCATCCAAAATTCATTCAGAATCTGAAACCAATTTGACTTTAACTGCTGACTTCTTTTTTACTTAATCTGCCCATGACTTTCTATTTTAAGTTTGACCTAAAAAATGTTGGAAAATAGTAAAAGAGGCCCTCTCTGTTTGCAGAGCCCAAGATGAGATCTTGAAATGGCTAGGTTTTTTTTATTTTGACCAAAAACCCAACACCCAACACCCAGAGATATCTAGCTTACAATTAATAATTAATTTTGAATTTTGAAGAAAACATGCAAAATGACATGAAATACTAGAGGCCTTTCTTTTTATTTCTGTGCTCCATTGATGCAGTGAGTTTGAATGCCCCATTTCAAAGCCTTTTTCATACAGAGGTGGTGAAATGAAAATGTCTTGTGATGTAAATTTCTTGACTTTTACTTTATTTTTTGTTGCTCTCCAGCTGCTAATTCAGGTTACTGTGAAACATGTTCGCTACCCTCCAGTCTCCCTTCAGGTAGCCGCTTTTAGCATTGTTAACTATGTTAGTACCACTATTGCTGAAACTGCTAACTGTGCTAACAGAGCTAACAGTGACAGTCAAAGGTGCTAAAGGGGGTGTGGATTTCAAAACTGAGCTGCTACCTCAACGTAGCTAGCTTGGGGGATAACAAAGGATTGGCACAACATTTCCACTGCAACGCTATTTGGTCAGGATGGCATTACCAGCTGTAATCGAAGAAGAGGAGCAGCAAAATTCACCAACAGACCAAAATGCATTGGTTAACTGATTATTGGACATCCCGTTTTTAAAAAGATATAAACAAAAAAAGCCTAATCTTAAGCTACCACTCACTGTTGGCAGCACACTAGACAACACGTTCGGCTTGGTAATTGTTTTTTTCTTATCAAAACACAACTTGGGAGTCATAGTTAATTAACAATTTGAAACCTGGGGAGACATCACTTTCCTTTATTTAAACCTTTGAACTCTGAGCAAATTGATGCAATTTCTTTTAAAAACACAGGAAAAAGGCAATAAGCAATTTGGTAAGAAATGTTTCAAAAACTGCAAGAAATGAGCAGATTTAGAAAACCATTTTTAAAAAGTTGTGTGTCTACCTTTATAATTGCATATTTAAAGTTTTGTTACAAAATTCTTGGAATTTTTAAGTATTTTTCCCAGCTCATGTCTGTGTTTTTTTAACTTCTAACTTTTTCCCCTGGTAATTTTCAGGAGATTTATTAATTTCTTGCAAATGTTTGGGTAATGTCTTCTTTTCTTGCTCATTGTCTTTTTCCAATGTTTGTGAAACCACAGACATGTAGCTATTGCTCTTTATACAGATGATTCAACCTTAAAACCACTCCAAATATCAGTAACCTAATGTTACCTATATGGTAACATTAAATTAACATGACATTTACATCAAGGGTGCCTGAAATAACACCTCCCACTACTCAACTCTATTACAGAAAGATTTTAAAAACAGCACTAAACTGAAGACAGCAGCATGCCTAATGTGTGTGTGAGAGAGAGATATTTAGAGTGACATTACTGCATCTGTCAGAGGCTTAGATGTTATTAAAACACCCGCATACACACACAGCTTACTGCAACACGCAAAACAACTCTTGCATGCCGACTGAAGAAACACTGATGTTTTTTTCACTGCTGATATTAAAGAACTAAATTATTAGGGAATAAAATCTAAAATCAGCACCCCACTGTGCGTTTACACCTCCTACTGTGAAATGCCAAAATGTCTCCAGTGAAAAAGGTCTATTATTAAATGTTTTCATCACTGTGTTTATCCTAATTAATTTATTCACACACAATCAGAAAACACACATTTTAAAAGGGGGGGAAAGACTATAGACTAGTGCAAACAGGAAATTCATATATGTATAATGCAAACACACATACACAAAAAGTACACCAAATATTTCACGGTCATCATGCGAGGTGCTTTAGCTCAGCTGTGCACACACGCAGAGGACAAAGATGGTGCATGCGTGCCGTCAAGAGTTGGCATGCGATGGTGAAACATGTTCACACACACACAAAGCATGGGACCCACGCACAACACGCAGAGATCATTAACCTCGCAGTGATCGCATGTGCTGGCCAAATGGCTGGTGTGTGTGCAAAAACCCTAAAATGCGCCGTTCAGTCACATGATAATCGTGTGACATGCAAACGCTGTCCGTATGTGGATAAATCTGCCCCAGTAGCTCAAACGCTTGCTTTTCACAGGGCTGACAGAGATAAAAATATGTTTGATAATGATTAACTTCACCTGTGCTTACAAAAAAAGCCTCGGATGCAAGACTGAAAAGGCTTGGTACACATTTAGCCTGCACATGAAGACAAATTTAGGCTTCTTTTTCCACTGCCTGAAGCAACACGGTATACCTAAATATTTTCCTCCCCTCATGACGACATTGAGAAGTAATGCGGTGAAACAGGAGTCTCGAGACCACACCTTTATCTGACTCTCAGCCTTCAGCGATATGATTTTACATATAAAAGCTTCACAAATGAGTCTGAAAGCACTGGCAGTCATCTTCACTTCCACGCCTTTATCACTGGGTTGCCTGTATTTACTGATTGTGGAAGCTGATTGTTTTAATGCCTCAAATTGCAATCAATCAGCAATAAAAAACAGTCAAACTTTGACTCCATGAGACAATCTCCTACCAGCTGATATAATCATCGAACAACAAGGAACTCCAGGTGATACTGGAGGCACAGGGTCCTATTTTAAGGACATGCGAGTGAAACTCTACAGAGGCACAATCAACTTCATCAGAGAAATCAGTATGTTGTTTTTTAATTATGAAGGACATTTTTTGGAATGCACAGGGTGAAATGATTATATGTAAATGCTGCAGGTTCACAGGTGGTGATGGGTAATTTTCTTAAACTACATACCAAATCCAAAACAATGAGTGGTAACTTAATTTGTGGAGCATGTTTTTTGCAAAAACTTCAGAAAAGGTCAAATTTTAAGAGTTGAGTCAAAACCATTAGTTGCACAAGAGCTTTACCAGAATAAAATTGTCTAAAATCTGGAAAATTTTGTTTTATATAAGTACATTCTACAACTGTGAACAGCTTCTGCCGCCCATTCAAGTCCTAACCTCCACTACCCCTGTCTCCATCACATGGTGTGAGCAAATACATTTGTCAAATTTGACAATTGTACATTTTAAGAAACAGTTTAAAAAACAAATTAATTTAAAATTATAACAAAAAAATAATAATACATTTTTAAAATTAAACTGAATTTGAAATATTTGTTGGTTATATGGCATGATTGATTGATTGATTGATTTTCTGTTATAATTTGCACTGAAAAGCTTAACACTGTAAGCAACAAATGCATTGTAACACAGCATATCAACCAAATGCTACCTGGCGCTGCTGTTCTTGCCATAAAATATATATGCGGTTTCCATATCTTGAAAAGGGTCTTGACTCTTACATTTTATGTTGTAATGGATTTTATCTAATGGGATGCAGCTTCACATTTAACCAGTATATTACAGTAGGAGACTGATGTGTCTCTGACTGAAACTGCAATTTAAAGCAAACACTGTTTGTCTGACTTTGATGCCAGCTTACGTGCCGTGAACTGCCACGAGCAGTCAAGCCATGCTGGTACATTTCAGGTGTTTTTCCACTGCACTGCACAGGTTAAGTTGTTTACCATGATGACGTGTTGGAGGTGTGCTGCTAACAAACCACAGAAAGAATCTGTAGCCTGCAGCCCTTTTCAGCTCACTGCTTCTGTTTCTGATTGTAATATAGAGAATTTGAAGTTGCATTACTGTGTGTGGAATGGAAAAAGAAAACAAATATTGGAGGGCTTGTTTTGAAGAGACGTTCTGCAAGGAGATCTGCCATCATCAAATTTACATCATTTGTCTTTAAAGGAATACAGAGACAGCGGAGACAACTGGTATAGAGGGTGGATCGGGCAATACACGTGTGGACGCCAGGACTGTACCCGACTCAAAATTTTTTGCAAGTCAAATCAGATTTGGCTGTACAAATATTCCACAATCCTTTTTTGTCTGTTTTTTCAGATGAAGTTTTAAAGTTTGAACAAGCTCTGCGGGAAGTTCAGTGTAACAGTGGCATTCCCTTAAAATAGTAAACAAGCCAACAGTGCCATTGAAGGGCTGTAAGTGCTCTACAACATTTTTTTGCCAACACTAGATATCAAACAAAAGCCAGAGACTGTATCATATTAAGTTTCTGACTGCTGAAAATTCACCAATTTTAAGCAGAAGAGAGAAGATAATGTTGTCTCACAGCCTTACAGTGCAGAGTCTCTCTTCCTCTCAGTGCTGCAGCATGGCGTCAGCTGCAGCTTGTATCAAAGAGTATCATAAAAGTCAAAAGCGCTCACTACGCACCAAAATCTAGGAACCAAACCCACCCCAAAGTACACTGCACAGCACACTGACGAGCAAAAAACCCCCCAAAACCTGACAGCTCAACTTGAAGCAATTTCAGCCAACTAAGGGATCTCCAACTGATGATTAGTATCTCTGACTTTCAAGGGGCAGCCCTAACAGAGGTGGACCCTCAATTATGATATGAATGGAACAGTGTGCGCGTCCACGTGACCAAGACATTAAAGAACTTTTTGTGTAGTCACTGGCACAATCACGTCTGTACGGACACGGGGGAGACCATCACAGGTTGGCCATCGTCTGCCCTGTTACCGAGCACGATGGCGGCATTGAGTTGCAGCAATTGGTTTGGTACAATGTGGCTAAAGTGGACCGAACCAGGCTCATGGAAACACCCTATTAGAAACACGTATAGCAGCCATGGATGCATATGAGAACAACACTGACCAGAAACGCCTCCATATGATTCCCTTGTTGTCTCTTCAGTATGCATTTGGTTAAATGACGCTTAAACAACAATATGATTGAATAAAACTTCCATCCCTAAGAGAGAGAGAGCTCACTGAAGGCTGCCACTCTCTGACCCGAGTTCAACCCACGATGGAGAATCACAAAGATCAGCTGACAAACGCTGTCCCACTCACATCAACTGCCAATGTGGGTTTAACCAACAGCGTCAGACCAAACAAGGTGCAACACAAGTCAAAAACTTCCACTAGTGTCCCCTAGAGGCAGCTGGTGGTAACACCTACCCAGACCAACGCAGCGACTTTAAACAACTAACACCGTTTCCCTTTGAGCGCCACATGTTTGCTAGCAGAGCTAAAAAAATCTGCTGCACTTTACATGGTTTTGAGGAGGTGAACAGTAATGCAGTTCTTTTGAGTCCCAGGAGACGGAGAGATGGTGAGGCTAATAATGTTGTGCCAAGCAGTTTCTGCAAAGGTTCTGCAGGATGTGTGTGTTTGTGTGTGGGTGTGCGGAGGTTGTGTAGGCGGATCGGGGGGAGCTTGCACACTACCTGGCCATTATATAAAAGCTCCCACTCTCGGCTAGAGGGCTCTGTACTGAGTGCCAACTCCCTCCCCATCCTCCTCCCCTCTCTGTCCTCCCATCCCCCCACCTCTTAGCCTTCCAGCTACTCTGACTCAGGCTTAACTCTGAAATACCTCCGCCTGTTGTTTTCTCTCCCTCCTGCCTCTGTACTATCACAATCACGGCGCGCGTGAGGATCAAACAAAAAGACGTGAGTTTGGGACTCAAATATGAATCGGTCCATTCCTTCCCCGAGCATGATCAGTGCGCGCAACCCAGCTGGACTGAGTTCACAATGATTTCGCTTTTAATCATTAGCACGTTAAATGCTGTGCCATCACACCTGAGGCTACAGAGGTCTAGTCCCAGCTTGCCACAGGCAGATGGTGGGTCTGAAACCTGCCTCTTCTCTGCTGAACAGCACAGAGATGTGATGACAGGAGAGGTTTGTAATCTGGAGCCAAAACTGTGCAGGTGCATGCTGCTGGTAGCAACCAAAAAACACAGATTTGCAGTCATGTATGTTGACCAGCGAGGCCACGGTGAGGAAAGTTTCCCAGCAGTTATTAACTGGTGACAAAACTGGTGTTACAGATTACACCGGACATTAACATAAAAGATGATGATTAACATTAAAGATATTTACTGATGACGGTAAATATCTGTATAACGTGTACACTGATCCGTACCCCTTTCCTTTACTTAACTTTTTAAGACCTGAGCAAATTGGCTTGATTTCTTTCAAAAACATGGAAAAAAGGCAATGACAAGTTCAAAAGAAATGACTTAATATTATCTAGATATTAGTAAAAAAAAGGTTTAAAAGGAGAAAATTAGAGAAAAAAAAGAAAACCTGAAAGTTTCGAAAATAAAATAAAATAAAAATAATGAATGGCAGTAATAATTTATACATTTTTTCCTTATAACCTTGTTTTAAATATTTAATAATTATAATTTAAAACGCTTTTGTGGATATTTTTCCCTATGTTTTTTTTGTTGTTTATAATTTTCCAATCATTGTCTTTTTTTTTGTTTAACTTTTTTTCGTCACTTTTTAACAATTTCTTGCGATTTGCAGGATATTTAATGCCAAGTTAATGATTGTATTTTTGAAAAGAAATCAAACCAACCTGCTCAGGTTTCAAAGGTTAAAATGCTTGTGAGAGGTGTCTGACTGCAGCACAAGAAAACTGATGTTTATCCAGGTTTCAAAGGGTTAAACAAAAGGGAACAGGAACGGTCGGTGCGGCTGAGGCAGCGCCTGCTTTTCTTTTGATAAACTTGTTGAAGTTTTTGTTCTTTTGGGCTGCAGCTCCTCATCTCCCTCTTCTCTCAGGGGCTACGCTCTCTACCTCAGGATGGCCGCTTCTTCTTCTATCATCTTTTTGGTCTCCTCAACATTCAGGTCAGAGTCTCCCCTGGAGCTCAGGTCCATGAATGCTGCGTGGTGCAAAAGGTCTCGGCTTGCTTCTGGCAGAGCTCTGTGCTGCAACTCTGCTGCTGCTGTACGGAGCAGACGCTTTCAGTTTGCAATTGTAACGTCCAATGTTCAACGAAGCAGAGGTATGGACTTGAGTCAGATGACTTGGATTTGAGTCAGAAATTTGATGACTTTAGACTTGACAAAATCATAAAAACACCTGCAACTCCACTTGGACTTGAACACCAGACACTTGTAACTTCACTTGGACTTGAGCCTTCTGACTTACGTACCTTAAATACCTGATAACATAACCAAACCCGAAGATTAAACACGTTATTTCAACAATGTGCCAAAAGTGTCAGCACTTAAGTCTCCAGACAACATCCAATCATGTTGCAGGAGAGAATCTAATGTTACATTACTGAGCGCCAGTTGAAAAATATGATACCAAAGATAATTTTGTTGGCCTAAAAACTACAGGTGGTCAACAAAAAATGAAGACGTATCAACTTCCAACCAAATGTCACATACTCTACACATTTTTAAAAGCATACATCATTTTCGGCAATTTAATTTGACTCTATTGCTAAAATGGCATTTCACAAAGAGTGCATTTTGACTTGTTTAGGACTCATAACTGAAAGTTAGAGCTTGTTTAGACCTGGTTTAAGCATCTATTTCGGTGATCCGAAAGCAATTGGACCGCCGAGAAAGATCGCTGTTCATACCTGTACCTATCATGCGTCTCCAGCAGACTGAAGATGCATGATAGGTACTCATTTGACCACAAAGGTAGTCAAATGAGTTCTCAACAAGTGGTTTGAATGACCACATCGGAAATGCGTCTTGGTGGCTGTTTTACGCCTGTATGTAGTGTTAACCAGCTGTGATCAGATTGCCTGAGATGCATGTTGATGCCAGGTCTAAACAGGGTGTTAAGGACTTGGGACTTGACTTAGGACTTGAGTGCCATCACACAAGACTTCCTTATGATCTAAACAATGACCAGATAACCCCTCTGCGACTAAGTATCGATAGCATTAGTATTAGTATTTAGTATCTTAAAAACAAGTTCTTTTGTTTGATGAATGTTGGTGTGAAATTTTTTGGGTGAAAAGCAAAAAGATGGTGGATGTGATGGGCAAGTAATGTTATTAATGTGTAATCAATGTTTGTCTGAGCACCATATAACACTGGTCATGCTGGCAACCGACAGAGGCAGTTAAGTGGGGATAAAACACCTGTTTGATTATCACAGTCCTCACACCTGTACCGAAGAAGGAAGGAAGACACAGAAGAACAAAGACACTATACACCAAAATCCCACTGCACTGGTCTGGTGAGAAAAAGAGGAAGAGTAAAAAGACACCCATGAGTTGCACTCGCCCTCTTCACCCTTTTAATCCTGCGTTGGTTGGCAGACACCGAGATAAAGGGGAGTTGAAGAGACAGTAGCCTGGAAAAGACAGCAGCCCGAGACTGCAGGCTGTGCAGCAAACATGTTGTGGGGAGAGCAAAGAGCACAGATGCCTTTTTATCATTATGTGGCCTCTCTAATGTTTGGATACATCTTAGGAGCGCCTGGAAACTGCAGTTGCTTTACTGTGGTCCAGTCCTGAGATTCATTCAGAGAAAGACAGCAGCCTATATGACTGCACAGGGCTGATCTGTTTGTATTGTACGCCAATGCAAAGCACATTTTTTCCTTTCCTTTTTTTCTCAGCAAAATAGACAAAACTATTTACATTTATCAGGGTTAAATATCATCTTGACCTAAATGTCACTGATAATACTCCTGCTACCCTTGCTATTATTGCTTCACTGCACAAGACGAACTAATCGAATCGGGGTGTTTACAGGTATAAGACACTTTAATGCTTTTTAAGACCTTTTCAAGATTTTTTACCCAATTTAAGCCAGATTTTTGGGGAAATCATCTTGTTCTTATTCAAGCATTGAAGGTAAGTATAAAGGTTAGTAGTGTATATGTAGTCCTGTGCAGAGGTAGGTTTTATGCAGAAATATGGGTATTAGACAGTGTTAGATTTAGTGATAGGTTTAAAGATATAAAACATCATAAATGTGGAATTCAGGCAGAAGAGCTTGACTAAATTTATGGGGCGCCTGGATAGAGAGAGCGCCACCTTATACAGAGGCTGTGTCCTCGCTGCAGCGGCCGCGGGTTCAATTCCAGCCTTGACCCTTTGCTGCATGTCGCCGCCTCTCTCTCTCCCCCTTTCACAACTGCCTATCAATTAAAGGCAAAACACCCAAAAAAATATTTAAAAAAAAAGACTAAATGTAATTAAATAAAATGTTTTTGGAAATTAAAACCCCCCAAATTCAAATTTAAGTCTATTTAATATCTCTAAATTGGATTAAAGACATTTTAAGGACCTGCAGACACCCTGATTAAAAAAGTCAACAGGGTTTCCTCACACATAGCAGCCACAAAATCAACATGTCCTATGTTACTGTTCTTATTTTTTGAGCTGGAACATTCATTAAAATAGCTATTAAAATATACCATTCAGTTATTCATTGCAGAGCACTCTGTGTGCTGAGCAGACTCTGGGCACAGATGGAGCAGAAACAGTAAGAATGAAACTTAATCGTTTAATGCACAGAGTCTAAAAGTTGCCTCTGCAGCCGCTGCTCCTCACAACCATCGGTCTATATTGATCAGCTCTTACAAGATCAATAGATCAATTATCTACCCTGCGACTCAAACTACTCAAACTGCGGAAAAAGAGCCCATGACACGTTCCACCTGAGCTGCGTTCATGGACCCACAAAAACAACTGAATTTAGAGAGCGGACAGAGAATGACCAATCAGAGCCGAGCAGTCTCGAACGCAGCTGTCAATCATTCAAACACAGCTCATAACTGTTGCATTTAGTGTTTAGCTGTAAAATGAGAAGCAAGACGGTTGACCAAAGCACCGCCCACCTGCTGGAGCAAATTTTGTAGTTCAACAGCTTAACAATACACTACAACATGTTTGTGAGGTGAGAAGTTACAGAACCATATTTAATCAGTGCTGCCTAATTTAACTGTTTAAGCACACATTTGATTGACAGCTACGTTAGAAACTCCTCGGCTCTGATAGGTTGTTTTCGTGCATTAAAAAAAATTAGAAGTGCTACAAGGCAGGGGAGTATTTTTTTTTCAACACATGTGCTGCGTGAATATAAACAGTTTCAACAAATAGGAAAAGGTTGTTTTTTTAGTAACAGTTACCAAATGTAGCTTTAATAGTTATTACAAGCAAGGGCATTTTTAACTTGGTTCCCTAAAGAGAGCGGCTAGTACAACACAGAGCTGCTAACATCCATAAATGTGTTTATTGTATAACAAACACTCAAATGCACTGGTTGCTGAATCAACATGAAAAAAGGCCCACACATTGTAACTCCCTTAAGTTGAATGTATTAGCACATCAACAAGTGGCGTAATGCTCTTCTTCAGCTTTATGTGTAAAGACGCCGTCTTTAAATACACATGCAAGAGTCACATGATTGTCAAGTGATGATACAGGTCAAATACACAATCCACATAATACACAATATATACAAATGCATGTCATAAATCAATTAAGAAAAACTACAATATGCAGACCGCTGTTCATGCTGTTTATTGCTCCTTTTTGTCCAGCACCTGCCTTAATCTTTTTTTGGATGTGTACGACTATGTTTTTCATTCTAAATGCAGAATCAAGCATTATTTCACAGTTAAAAGGTGACCCACTGGATCACCACAACATCTTCATTTAATTTGATTCTTCAAACAAAACAAACAAAGCTGTTTCCTTTAATATGCTGAGGGATTTTCCGCTCACAGCAGGCTACTTCCTTAAGAATGAAGAGTGTTTGGTGAATCAGTGTCTTAAGCTGCGGTCCCTGGGGTCACAGGTCACTGGAGAGACATGCGCTCACTTCTATTAAAAGCCATTAACCCTTCAAGCTGACTGTTCAGGACTCGACAAAAACATCTTTACCAGCCGGCTTTTCACAAAGATTCACAATGACTTCATCGCCGGAGACAAAAGGCTGCAGGGCTCCAGGTGTCATCGTGATGTAGCGTTAAACAGACACATGAGAGGAAACAATTTCCTGAGAAAGACAAACAGCAGAGTACACGTGTCTGCCTTTTCCTCTGATGACACAACCAGATATTAAATGTAATTTTTATTTATCTTCAATGTAAGAAAAAAAAACTTCTGAAGGTGGTAAATGATTTTTTTGGGTGTTTCTCAAAATAACAGCATCTCCCTTTCATCATGGTTTCTTTGTTCATTGTGGGGATGTGAATTGATACGATTTTATTAATAACAATGCCGTTATTTAGGTAATTTCCTTGTTTTCATTTAAATTTTAGTTCTTCTTTTTTGTGCTAATTTTCAGGTCATCTTCTTGTAACTTTTTAAGAACAAATTTCTTGCTGATTTTATGTAATTTCTTGTTAAGTTGCTTATTGCCTTCTCCCCACATTTTTGAAGAAATCAAGCCAGGTTTCAAAGGGTTAAGTTAAACTCTCGACGACCAATTATTCAATCATTTCATCCTGATCATCCCTACATTGGACCATTTCTTCCTCTAAGCCATAAGTCCTTCTCCTTTCACATTTCCAGCAGCGCCAACATTTGAGTGTGACTTCATTATTTTGCAACGCACAACTCTTAGAAAAACACGCCAGCATCAACAAAAGGAAATAACGAGCTCAGCCTCAGAGGTGTAGGATTCATGATTCTTATCAATACTTTTACTTGCAGGAATGCAGGTTACATGCAGGTGACAAACGCCCCAGAATACACACAATGCCAAATAGTATATCATTATGCTGTGTATCAAGTGACACGCGAATAGACTAATGTCCAGTCACACTTTTAACCATAACCAGTTAAGCAACCAGGCCATTGACTATGTTACTGTATTTCAGAAAATATTTGTTTCCAAACAACAACTATATTGCACATATGATGTTTGTAGATGAAAGCCAAAGTTTGAGAAAAAAACTTTTTTCCTCATAAACTTACAAATTAAGCAGCAAGGTGTTCCAGATTCTGTTCAAATGATTGTTTCTATATGGATATCCACTGGTTTATGTGCTTTCAAGTAACCCATCTCACAAACTCCACTCATCAGTGAATTATGAGTTAAGAATTACAGATTGAAATTAAAACTAAACTCTGAGATTTTACTCCAGTCTCACAAACACATCGGACTCCTCGAGCCTGCAGCAGGATGAAGAAATCTTCCACGACCACAAGACATTTTTTTAAAATTAATTTATCCCTTTTGATTCACACCAAAATCTCTCTGATATTCCAACATTTAAAAACCTAAAAAAGAAAACCTGCCAGGAGGGTGGCCAGTGAAATGTCTGTCTTTCTTCTTCCAGTTGGAAACACACAATTGAGCTCCAAACTGCTACCTACCCATGTCTGTCTCAAATGTGACATGTTTCCACGGCAACAGGACTGGGTAACAAAATCTCCACAGGAGTTAAGAACAAGCTCCATCTCGCCGAATAACAGAAGTCGATGGCTGCAGACGAGATGTGCTTTCACGGGGCAAAAAATATCTGACAATAATGGGAGCTTAACTGATGGTTTGACTTGACTGAACATACAGAACAAACAGTTATGTCAAAGAATTAGAGCTGCACAATATATTGTGGTTTTGTGTTTGTTTGTGATGCCCCCGCAACCCGACCCCTGATAAGGGGAAGAAAATGGATGGATGGATGGATGTTTGTTTTTTTTATCGTCACAGCATTGTCCACTTGTGCAATAAACACATTGCGAAAGGCTGTGATGTTGCACTTTGAATATAGTAACAAGGTATTATATTACAAGCTGTCTATGGGAGCTATACTGTCAGATTCATGCCACGCTGTTAACTCTGGCCAATAAGACGGAGCCCTCGCTGTTTATTTTATTTTGATATAGACATTACTGTAACATTAGAATTATACAGCGTGGCTCCTTTTGGGAATAGCTCAGTGACATAAAACACTGCATTTTCTGCGATCACTTGACAGTTAAAGTCAACTTGTGTTTCGCGAGTTAAATGCTTTTAATGGAAACTGCAGCAGAAGGAAATGTTTGCTTTGCATTGGAAGTAACTAAGTTCAGCTTTCTACACAGATGTCGAGCGGATAATCGACCGACATCTTTTCCTCCTCAAATTTCTGGTGTAATCTGTAACATTGGTGCCGTCATGTGTTTACAAACCGTCACTTTGGCATTCCCAATACAGTATATGTTTCCACTCGTACATAAAAAAAACACTAAAGCTTCTTAAGAAACTATTAAACTTAAATATAAATACTGCATTTAACATATATACAAGCACAGGTACTGTGCAAGTCTGAGTAAAGAACTGAGTACACTTTAATATCTAATAATATATTTATCACTAGTAAAATAGATATCACAATATCCAAAAACATTAATCACATATAGCATATCACGCACCCTTCAAAGCATGCTCGTTTTCTTTATCTTGCAGCCTGTATGATGAACAATACTAAATGTTGAGACTGAGTGAAAAGGCAATAAACTCTCCAACTGTTGGTTCACCGCAAAAAAACTCTGACATCTCTGCAGCTGATGCGTCGTGCAACATCTGTATCAAATTGTGAGTTTTATACATTCTTCTGTTTACCAATCTGATTTTTCCAGTACTTTGGTGTCTGAGAGGATGCTGTAAAATGCCACAAAATCTAACTCTTAATCACCGAGTATGAGACTCAAAAAAACACACGCCAACATCTGTGCATGCATGTAAGCTTTAAATACACCAACAGCTGAGAATAGTTATCATTCACTCTCTTGACTTCCAACGTCTAATTCTCTTTAAACTGAAAATTAACTGCAGCGATAATGACAATGACAACAAGAGCAATAGGCAGGTGTTGAGAGGATGTAGGGGAGCCTAGAAGAGGGCCTGTATCATTAGGGATTAACCTAGCCACAGGCTCTACAAATAGACTGTCTCCACCTATAAGCCGCCAGCGCACAGACAGTTATTTGTATTGCCAGGTTGCTGCTGCAGCAGCTCCCGAGAAGAGAGGAGACAGTTCAAAGAAGCTGAGGTGGATCGGGACTCCTGCGAAACAAAATGCGATGCAACAGGACACATCTGGGGGGCCTGGCAACATCAGAGGCTTTCACAAGCACAGATTTTGTCTAAGAAGCCTGCATCACAGATTTATGCACCAATTTGGTGTATAAGCTATAATAAAATACAGCCTGAGGCAGCTACGGACAAAAAGTGCAGCAGTGCAAACCAATAAACATTAGAGCTGAAATGATTTTAAGTCATTTTTCAAACAGAAATCAGAAACATTCTCAATCAAACATTTGCTGCTTTTATTTAGTAAAGACACTTTGAGAAAGTGTGATGGGTAATTTTTGTCATTTTCTGACATTTTACAGACCACACAATTAATCAAAACAAATATTGTCACATTTCTTATTTGACAACAAAAAATATTATAAGCCTTGCAAAGCTGAAGCCCTACTGCAAGATTACAAGTGTTTTTGGAATAAAACTAGATAATTTTGCCCATCGTTGCCACTCTGGAGGACAAACATTTTTTTAATTGAAATTGAGACAATAAAGCAGATCAGGCTGAACTATCATGCCAAAGATAAACCATTAACACAAAATCTTAAACCTGGTTAAATAAAGGATATTACATTATGTATAAACTATTTTCAGTTGATAATTTGAAAAGAAAATCCATTTTCTGATTCCTATCTGTAAAAGTTTGCTGCTTTTCTTTCAGTTTCATAGAGAAAGGATTAATCTTTTAAATGAATAATCAGCTGCAAAACTGATATTTATGTTCTGCTGAATTAGTGGAGAAAGTTTTGTTTTTCTCGCATGCCTAAGCATGAACAGAGAATCCCAAAAAGGCGAATATTCTTCTTAGGGACCATGTTTGACAACAGCAAAACTATATTTAAACATCTGTTTACACACTCTCATACAATTCATGGAGTATAATCCAAGTCTCATTTATCTCTATCCTCAGTACTACTTTCCAAACGCATGCATTTTTACTAAAACGTTACAAGATAAAACATTTCGCCCATCAGTAGAGCACCTTGAGAGTGCTTCAGCTCGCTACTCGGCCGTGCTAAGACTGTTTATATTCAGGTTTTAAATTGTAATGTTTTAGCAGAAATGCCTGAGGGAAAAGTGAGCATACTGCTGGATAAATGGAACTTAGCTTATGATGCACTAGTTGTGTGCGAGATGTAAAAGGAGTTTTGATATAGCATCCCCAGTTTACTTCATTTCATAAAGGAGTGCCTTTTTTGGATTTTCTGCTCACTGTGGAGATATACAAGAAAAACAAATTTTTTTGTCACAAACTAAAGGTAACACAAAAAATGGTCATTTTGCATGTGAAGTTATACTTTAAGCAAGAACAGAAACAACAGTTTAGCCAATAATGCAAATATTAATTCAGTGCATGCCTACATGTTATTGTAGTGAGCAGTGTTATATTTTTTAACTTTCCTTTTTAATAATATTCTTTGCTTCAGCAGCTTCTGAACTGTCTCGTTCTCTTTCTGGTGGTCTGCTGAATGCTGCCACACTGTCACCGTTGTATGTTTGCAGCCTGAAAACCGAGTTAGGCCAGCCCAGTGCACTACATCACGGCCCGTTTTCAGCCCTCTGCACCACATGATGCATATGGACAAAAGAGACTCATTAAAAACACACACATTTTTATCTCAGGAGTGAAAACAGCAGTAAAACGCCCTGATGTACCGCAGCTTCTGGGGCTCATTTTTCATTATTTAAGCTTTTCTCGTCCTAATGTGGAAATTCACACAACAAAGGAGACAAAGGGGGGAAATGGATCATTATGATTGCTGTAACATTACAACATGAACATGTCTGTAATGCCTTGTTGTTGCATCAGTAATACTGATGTAACAGCACAATGAATCGCACAACAAAAATCTGTGTGAACTACGGAGCTCAAAAATGGATCTGTATTAAATCTGATCAGTTATGACTCAAAAAAGTCAACATTTTTTTGTTTGCATTTATTAAATGCAACAAAATCAAATTAAAGACAATCCATCAGTGCTTTCAACTGTCAGAACAGCAGCCTGAAAAAGTTGACAAGCTCACGGTGCTAAAAAATGTCCTTGTCCTACTCTAGATCTAAAAATAGTTTGTGCGGAGGCTTATATTGGGGTGTGTGGTAAACGGACTTTAACCAAGTTCAGACATTTGCGCTTTAACTGACAAACTTCTCACTAAAACTTTCTTTATTCTTCACTTTGAGTTTATGCATAAAAAAGACCTGCTTGTTAAAAAAGTGGCTTTCATTTTTCTTTTCATGTTTATAATTGCAATATGTGAACTGTCAAACATGAATACAAGCCAATTCTACCTTTTGCAAAAGAGGAAAAAAATGAGACAAAATAAGTGATATTGTGCTGTTTTTTAGCTGTGTTAAAAATATCATGGGTGTATCGTGAAACGCCCCGAACTGTTAGCAGCATTTTTACACCGCTTATCAGTATCTTGTAACTTGTTGTCTCACGTCTGTGTCAAGTCTTTAAGTGTGTGCACTGTGTTCAGAAAAGGTGAGATGTTCTTCTGCAACATTAATGCTTAAAAACATTATTAAATGTGCTCGTAGGCAGGATGGACGGCACACAGTCAGGAGTGGTTTGAGGGGTAATTCTGGTGCATTATTTGATTGAGAGTCTTGACATAAATTATGATAATAAAACCAAAAAACTAACAATTGTAATGGTAGTATAAACAAACTAATGACAACCACAGAAGTCTCCAGTTGCTCTTCATGAGGTTTCTTTCATTTATTTCCCCGTTAAATGGTTTTTGGAGGGGAGTTTTTCATTATCTGCTGTTCTGGGTCTAAGAAGACAGAGTTTCGTATCTTGTAAAGCCTCCTGAGGCAAATTGTGACGTGTGATATTAGGCTATTATGAACTGAATTGAACATAAGTGATCACAGTTACTTGTCAGGTCCTAAACTGACTGATCAAACCTTGAATTATTTTATATGTTTATTACAGAGCTGCAGTGATTTGTCAATTTATCGATTCATTGATCTACAAAAAACTGTAACGATAATCAAATAATTCTTTATGTCATTTTTTAAGCAAAAAAAGTCAAAAGTGTGCTGGTATCTTTTCTTAAATGTGAGAATTTGTTTCTTTTTTGTCATATGTTATAATAAACTGAATTGAGTTTAATTTTTTGGGGAAAAACATGCTTTTCGAAGATGCACCTTTGGCTCTGGGAAATGACAGTAGACATGTTTCACAATTTTCTGACATTTCATTGACAGAGTGATTAATCCAGGGTTCCCCACACATTCATTTCTTTGTGCTGGCCTGCCATAATTAAAAAATCTGCCACTACACATCGATTTTTTATTTTTGGAGCTGGACCATTCACTAGGATCCCTATTGGATTATACATACAGTTCAGTTATTGAGCTCTTGGAGTGCAGACTGTACTCTGGGCACAGACAGAGCAGCAGAACGCTAGGCGGGGTGAAAGTGACACTTTTTAATTGCACTTGGTCGAATCTACTCTGACCAGATTACCAGACCAATTATCCATCACGTGACTAAATCTCTGAAACTGCTGCTGAGGCAAAAAACTACTCACAAGGAGCTCCACCTGCATTGCGTTCACAGACCAGCAAAAATGTCCAAAATTTGGACAGGGGACATAGATTGAGCGACAACCACACACCAGCTGAAAAACTAAAAAGGCTACACAAAGATTTTAATTCTGTGGAAAAAAGTAAAAAAGAGTGGGCAGATTAATCAATAATGAAAATAATAAGTAGTTGCAGTCAATATATAAAGGCCTGGATTAAAAAATAAAAGAATGTTTCAATCTCTGTTCCCATGCTTGTTATGTCTCTTTTTGTCTTTTAAGTCCTTCAATGACAATGAAAACTGATAAAATATGTAAATTGCTGAGGATGGAGGGCTTGTTTATGAGTCTCATCGTTGCGCATTTGGTTGAATATTTTGTGTAAATTGTTTCAACAGACAAAGTTTAGAAGCTTCACTTATTTAACATTTAACGTTCAAAGTATAACTCTTTCCTGAGGAGTTATGTCGAGCTCAGGTTAGAGATATTTCTACCTACAAGATCTTTTCAGAAGCTGTTCAATCATGAATTCCTGTGAGAAGAAAAGTCCAAACCAGCATTTTAAACAGGTCCTCCTCTTTGCAGATCTCACACTTGAGCAGAGGTTTTACAATTACACTAATCTGGGACACAAAGCAAAAGCACATTTCAAAATAACGAGTACAGCAAATCAATTAGCAACAAGGTTCAAGGTTTCATCTTTTCATAGACTCAAAACAGGCTCTCCCAGAGTTTGAAATTGCATCTCTGAATGACAAAAAGGTCCAGATAATGCCTCTGTCAGCATGTTTGCCACCTTATTTAATTTCATTCAGTTAGCCTCTTAAGTCCACAGCAAACTGTAAGTGATTCACACCCTCACAACACTTAAAGCAGGTTAGCTAGAGACAAATCAATCACCAGTTAATCACTGCTGAACCAAACCTCACTTGTTCCACAACAATGTCCTAAACCAGTTCGTCAAATGCTGTCCCTGTTCAGTGCTTGTGTGGTGCTACGAATACCATACTGAAATAAGCTATTGATACATCTATAAAAAGCTTTCTCTGTGGTTCATTACTGTTCAGTCAGCGCCTCAGTGTCAGTTTAACATTTATGCACAGAACAAGCAGACCAGCCTTATGACTTCCTTCATGTTAGTGCAGACACAAAATCTCCAACATTTTCAACCTTATCAACAGCAGCATCCCACAAAAAACACCTCGATCATCAATCAAAATAAAAACCTAAAAAGATGTAAGAACAAATGCCCATTGCACCTTGCCAGAGCTGAGTAGGATGTTATTCTTGTTGTTTGACCAACAGTCCAAGAACTCACAGACAGAACTGAAACCACAGGGAAATGAAATGTCCCCATATGGAAAAAGTTGGATTTTCATGTCACTTTTAATAATTAAGCAGGTACAGGTGTAATATAAAAACTATTAAAGTATAAACACTCACTCCAAAGAGGTATGCACACAGTCCGTATTCAGAAACTGTGCCTTTAACCTTTTCCATTTTCAGTTCCTGTAAAATTCACCTAAAACGCCTATACAAGAAATGTGCCCAAAGAGAACTGAAAGCTGCTCTTTTATCATCTTTATTACATGCAAAACATGGTCTCTTTTGAAATGTAACACTCTAAAGTCGATTAACAAACAATCTGAATCACTAAGTTATACTGTCATTGAGTTACAGAGGTTTGGACACACTGAATGGACATTTTTGTTTTTTATTATCTCAACCTAATCATTGTCTTGAAAAAAGACATTGCAGGTGACTAGAAGTGGGACTTATTAGTTGGAAAACACCAAGGGACAATAGCATAAAGCCTTATTCGAAGTAGATAATATTTCAGAAAAAAAAAAACATTTTACACGTCTTTCTTTTCTTTCTCTTCATCCAGGCGTTTTCCGAAAAATTAGAGGTTCAAACGATGTACTGAATGTGCGATTTACGGAGCCATCGAGACTTTGGTGAAATTGTGATGTCATATCTAAAGGCATAAACTGCCGCTGCAGTGCCGTTACAGTTATTCCACATGCAGATGCAAAAATGGCGCAGGGACACTGAGAGCACAGATGTGGAAGACCTGGAAACACTGACCAATCAGAGCAGACTGAGCTTTTTCGTGAGGGAGGCTTAAAGAGACTATGGGGCACCCAGTAGCTCGCCGCGGCGGCTGTGGGTTCGAATCTGGCCTCGGCCCTTTGCTGCATGTCATCCCCTCTCTCTCCCCCTTTCACACTTAAGCTGTCTAAATAAAGGCAAATAAAAGCTTCCAAAATAATCTTTAAAAAAAAAAACGACAGGCGCTAAAACGGAGCTTTTCAGACGGAGGGTGAATACAGGCATATTTAGGCAGAAAACGTGAGGAAAATAAGTGTTTTTTTTACCATTACAGCATGTAAACAATAGAAATATTCTTGTCAAAACCCAAAATACAAGTATGAACCTAAAAATGAAAACAGACTCTCAATTGTATGTATTTGCTGTTTTTCTTATTCTTATAATAAATTAAACATCTTAGGTTTCTGACTGTTGATTAAACTAAACAAGCAAACATTATTATCTGAGAAATACAATCAGTCAATAGATTTGCTGGCAATGAAAACAATCTTCAGTTGCTGCCCTATGCTCCCAAATATTCGACTCACATTATGAAAAAGCAGGCAAATGCCGAAGTTTAAGAAACCGTAACGATCTCTCCTCAAAGACCTGCACTTTCATTAATCATGGAAAGCCTATAATATACCACAGTGAGACCACATCTGGCTTCACAGGAGGCAGAGGCTGCAGCTTCATTACAGTCTGTGCAGCCCAACAGCAGCTGGCACAAAGAAGCACGTATAGATCCACAGATCCCGGCCAGGCAGTGGAAACACACTGGGGGAAAGTCTAAAAATAGCCCCAAGACTCTGATCAATACCTGCTAGATATGTTCCAACTCCGCTTTAGAAAGTTAAATTAAAACAGCGTTTCAGTGAGCAAACACAGTCATGTGAAGGCAAGGTGCATGAATATCCAGTGTAGATTTACTCGATTAGCTACTGTACTTCAGAGCACATTTGAGATACTTGTGCTTTTACTGAATATCTCCATTTTATACTTTTACTTCACTACATCTCAGAGACAAATATTGTACTTTTTACTCCACTTAATTTATTTTAGTTTACTTTCGTATCAAAAAAAAATTTAATTTCCCGATTAACTGAATTATTAAACTACGTCTTAAACTAAATAAACTACTTAAAAAATGGATCCGTTCAAAAATACATCGTCCCGAAGCTGAAAACAGGGCTGTTTTTCTGCTCAGGAAAAACTGACTTTTTATAAATGCATGGTTCTCAAAGAACAGCGGCGCTACAAACAAATGATGATCTTATATAACATGATGCATTGCTGTAGAATAAATAACTCAACAGCAGGCTACATAATGTAGTTAAAATAAGCACAACCTTAAACACCCACAGCAGTAAATGCAACATGCACATGAGCACAGCGATAATATTAATGAAAAAAAAAACATCAAATATAATAATAAAATACTTACAGGGAAAATTTTACCGCACAAAGAGTATTTTTACTTTTGATACTAGAAGTCAATTCTGCTATTAATGCTTACGTTTACTAAAGTACGGTTTTAAATGAGAACTTTTACTTGTAACAGAGTATTTTCAGTGTGGTAATAGTACTTTTACTTCAGTAAAAGGTCTTAATACTTCTTCCACTACTGTATGACTGTGAATCTCTGAGAGATTATCACCTGGACACTGCTGATAGATGGTTTATCCATGTTTATTATGCCTGTATCATTTACTTCTTTGTACTATTTGTATAGTTAAAACCTAAAGATCAGTTGACTTGTATGGACAGGTTGATGTTTAGTTTATCGTTGGTCATTGCTGACTTTAAATATATATTCATATAATATCCATATATACTAGGGGTGGAGGAAAAAAATTGATATTGCATAGTATCATGATATTTTTGCATGGCTATATTGTATCAGCACACAGATGACAAGTATCATTTTTTATTGTTTAAAAATTTTTATTATAAAAATAAAATTTTTTCCAAAACTTTTGGTAGTTTACTAGATTAAAATCAATTGTTTTTTTCAGTTCATTAAACATTTTTAAATTAATCATATTAGATAAAAACAGACAGATGTTGACAAAGTTTTCCTTTAGGGATATCATTTGCAATTGAAAAAGGTATTAGCCACAAGGGGAAGGGATGAAGAACAGAACAGGTTAAGAAAGTCGTGGACTTAGTTCCTATTTGCCTTTTTATAGTTATTTTTTTCCCCTTTAGCTGTGAACATATTATTTCAGCTTCTTTTACATAAACGGAAATCACTCATATAATAAGAGATATATAATTTCCTCTTCAGCTCAATACAAATAAAAAAGGTAATATACAGGATTCCCACACAGTGTCATGGGCAAAATTTCCAAAATTTTCCATGACTTTCAAGGACCCATATTAAAAAAATAGATAAATCTCACCATACTTGCCAAGTGTTTTTTTTTTTTTTTTTAAATAAATGTATAAACATGTAAGATTTAAACTCTGTTCAAACATACTTTCAGCTCTTCAGCATACATGGAGTAAGAATTCTGATGGTAAAAATACATTAAAGCTATATAATACTACAGAAATAAATGCATGTTAAGTTACACGGAAGGTTATCCCAACAGATTACTATAGCTATTTAATTACAAACAACAAAATCCCATGACTTTTCCAGACCTTGGAATTTGATTGTGACATTCAATGACTTTTCCAGGTTTTCCATAACTCTAAATATGTTATCACAATACACATCGCAACATTTTTAACATCACAATAATATTATAACGTGACTTAGTCAAAGTAGCTACCGTCATATCGTATCGTACGTCCTCTGGTGATGCCCACTCCTAATAACGGTCCTGTATCATCTTTATCATTATTTGTCCTTGTTCTTGGTTATTATGTCTATTTCTGTGTATTGAGAACAATGCAAAATAACAGAGTTTAATTCTGTGTATTTGTACACGCACTCGGCCATCAGAGGTGATTCTGATTCAACAGGTAAAGTGCGGCGCAGGTATCAGTCTAATGAGCAGGTAACGTTGCTGCAGCTGCACACACGCTCTGTCAGGAGTAAACTTTATCATCATTCATGTGTGAGAGATAACCGTCCATGTGTGCGTGTTTCCAAACATGACGCCGCTGTCACATTCAAACACAGTCTCGAGGCTCCCCGCGCCATAAAAAACCTCTCCAGCCAACGTTTTTCTTCCCTCAAAACATGACCCAAACACAGAGACAGAGACAGTCCATGTGTCCTGAAGTGGACCGCTGTCTCCCGCGTTAAAACAACACACAGGTGATGGTTATAAAGTGAAAGCCGCCCCGCCAGCAGCTGAAAACGGTCCGTTCAGCCAAACCAGCGCGTCTCAATATCAACATAAACATGCTCGTGCAAGCTTTGGCGCTCGCGGATTCAATAAAGTTGCCGCTGCGTTTGAGCGATAAACATCAACATGTGACAACATCTCAGCCCCACGAGGCTTAAATCACAGCCGCGCGCTGTGACTTGACAATCAAACGCTCGGTAACCGAGTAAAATTATAACGATTTCAGGCTGCGCCTTACCTTCAGTTCCGCACTCTCCGCCATCTTGTATTTCTTTGCGCAGGCGTGGTGAAGTGCTGTCACATGACTGGGACGCGCAGAGCGGCTGCGGGAACGCGCACACAGCGACAGGGGTGCGTTCAGGAACACAAATGATGAGAGGAAACAACAGCTGCAAAAGTTTGATATCAATGTAATAAAATAAAACATAAATATAATGTAATATAATATGTATAATATAATGTCAAATAAAATTATAATATAATATAATATAATATAATGTAATGTAATGTAATGTAATGTAATATAAAATATAATATAATATAATATATATAATATAATATATATAATATAATATAATATAGTACAATACAATACAATACAATACAATACAATAAATGTAATGTAATGTAATGTAATATAATATAATATATAATTTAATATAATATAATATAATATAATATAATATAATATAATATAATAATATAATATAATATAAAGAAGTGGGTTCAAATTGTTTTGCAAGAACAAGTCTTAAGTCCTTGCACTCAAGTCCCCAAGTCAAGTCCCAGTTCATGATGGAAATCTCTCAAGTCAGGTTCTAAGTCAACGCAGTTAAGTCCTGTCAAATCAAATCCCACAACCTAAACTTTGAGTTTCAAGTAATGAATAGTCATAATACGCTTTTTACCAAATGTAATGTAATTTAACAAGTGAAATAATATGTTATATTTACCAAAAACATGAATGCCTTTACAATTTGTACTTTATTGTTAAAACAAGTTTGTTTGAATTTGTTCAGCTTTGTCTGTAAGTTTCGATCCAAATGTTTTTGTTGCCTCAGTTTTTTTCTTTGTTGACCACCGCATTGTTTTTGCACAAGGATGAAATTATCTTAATGGCTGATTTTAAAATAACATAGACATACTTTTTAATCTTTGGGCTTTGGGAAGGTATCGAGCATTTTCAAGTCAAATGGCTCAGGTCTAATCAAGCCATGAGACACTGGTGTGAAAGTCAAGTTGCAAGTCTTATTTGATTTTATCAAGTGGAGTCATCGAATTTGAGAGCCAAGTCTGACTCAAGTCAGAATCATGTGACTCAGTCCACACCTCTAATATATTATAATAATGAAATATGATACAAAGGAATACAACAGAATAGATTGATCTTAACAAAAATGTGATTTAAGGTCCACTCACTTAACCTTATCACTTATCTTAATTAGTATAGAATAAAATGGACACCCGCATACAAACAGCCAACATGCAGCACACTCACATTTGTTGAAAATAAGCCTGCAAATTGCTGACCATGATCATACTTAGTCATTAAAGTCATAAAATGTTTTCTCCACACAAAGTATCTCAGTGTCCAAGACAGACTTTTGTTTTTCAAATTCTCCTGAATAATTCTGTCCCACTGGGAATCCCCTTTATTAGCCAAAAATGCAGGTCATCTCCAGCCATAACAATGTTGACCAAACAGTTTCAAATATCAACAGAACATCAATATCTTTGCCATCTTACAGTAACCGTACCATCAGTGCCACACCTCAACGTGCTCGGCTCATATTCCCCGTGCCAGTGCTGAGTAAAGGCCAGCGGTGCCAAGTGGAAAGCACATCTGGACCAGATCAGTCTGCTATGTGGCTTAAATCATTCCTATTCCTCCACCCAGCCTTTAACCTCACTGGTAATCTAAAATCATTACAGTCCAAAAGATCAGAATACAGTCCATCCACTTTTCTTTGCCTTTTTTTTCCAATGGAAAAACACTATAAAATACTGTATTTGTCATAGACTTGCATTAAGAAAACAGTCTTTATTGTCCTTCAGTTTACTGGTTTTGGAGGAAAACTAACCAGCAGCTTTAACCCAGCCAGAATTTTCACAATCAGAATCAGAAATTCCTTATTGATCCCGGGGAGTAACTGTGGTTTGTTACAGTTGCTCTAATACCAGCACAGAAAAAATAAGTAGCAGTACAAGTGTATAAAAGTATAACATAAAAAATACAGTAGTAAACAATTAGCAATAGTATGTAAACACTTAAAAACAGAAGAATGTACTGCATATGCTGAGCATGCAAAATATAATTATAAAGAAATAAAGTAATAGAAAGTTAGCACTAGCATGTGAATATTTAAATGTATAAATATGTATAATGTGCTGAGTGTGTAAAATAAAATATAAAACTATGCCCTATGCTACAATGCAATGTATACAACTAGTATGCAAGTTCAAAATATAAAAATAGAAATGAACAACAGATATATAAATAGTAACAATAACAATATATATAATATGTGACACATGTTAAATATAGTCTACAGTCAAGAGTTGGAAGAATATCACACATTGAATAACAGGGAAATGTTGAGGTTGAAATATTGCCCCAATTATTGCAGTATTGCAGTTTGTTGCAACAAAAGCAACAAAAACAGAAACAGGTTACTCTGCTTAAGCCAAATACCTCTTTAAACAGTTTTCTGTCGAACTATGGAAGAAATACTGAAAAAGAAGTCTGTATTTAACGGGGATATTGTTCCTGGAAAAAGACGTTTGTTAAATTGTACATTTTTTCAGTGCTGTGAGCTCACAAATACAATTCCAGTCACCTCCACTTATGGATGGAGACAGGAAAGTCTCAGAGGGCAGAATCTCAAAACCTAAACAGAAAAAACCCAAATAAATGTCCTCTTTTTTATCTTTTATCTTTTGTAATTTGGGCTAACTGATCCTTAAATACATTTTTTGCATCACTTTCCAGTATGTCTATCTTTTGTATTAAGAATGAGAACAATCCTGTTTCATGGGAACAGTTACATTGTATTAAGACCTTTGCAGCTTTTAGTAACCGGAAAACTAATCCTGTTACACCAGAACCAACGTGACTCCCGTCTTTTATACAACGCTGGGCGAGTGGTGTAAAAATGAAGTTTGACAGTCATTGATTTTTTTATCACAAAAAAAGTCTATAAAAGTAATTTTCTAATTTGATATCTGTATAGAGTCACAGTACTCTCAAAATATGCCTGTGACAAAAAAAAAAACTGACCTTCCAATCTGTATTATTAATTTATATGGTTAAATTACACACATTCTGCACTTACTTGGTTAACAGAGTTTAAAATTCACTGTATTCAAAGTGGTTTAGCACCAATAACTGTACAAATTATGGAAATGTCTAACAATGAGTACTCATAGTTTCTGATTAGGAGAAACATGAGAATTAATCAACATTTGCATAGTTTACAAGATACAGCTAATACACTTCATCTCAAGTATTTATAATAAGTGTCTGTTTGAGCCTTAAATGTGTTTGGAAACACAATAATTGAAGAGAGAGATGCATCTCAAAGGCTGATGTGCAGCAGCTTTGAAGATTTGTTGTGAAATGTTCAGATTTTGAGCAGATTTCTTTGATAATCTTTGTTTTTTTTCTGTTATAGCACAGATTTAATGGTATCACATCAAATTCTGTATGTTAAATCCATGTGAATCTCTTGGGTTTAATTAATACGGTGCCTGTGACCTCTGACCTTCACAGAGATCATAGAAGAATTTCCCAGGAACCAGAGTATCAGACTTACATTCATGTTTTATTTTCATGTAATTTAATACCAGCTGACTCAACAACTCTTAACTTGAATTGTTTAAATAAGTCTAATCGTTAAAAATCTTACAAACACAAAGACTGTGTTCAAACCGGGGAGGTGGATCATTTTATCATATTATTACTGATGACTCAGATTTTGTCATAACTTACAAATACAACCTCACCCTTATTTTCCTTTTCTTTTTACATTATTATCATAAATAAGTTGGCAGTGAAGCAGAGAAATGAAAGTTCTGGTATCACCAAGATAATCATAATAATCATATCAAAAAGAAGGAGTTCAGAAATATTTGCGGTGAGCTGAACTGTCTGCTGTGCTCTTAAAGGGCAAAACCGACCAAAGTAAGAATTCCAATAAGGTATTTTCATGGTCTGGGAAAGCTCAATTATTATTTGCAACTTTGATTTGTACCGTAAAATTTCAATCAGTAGTGGAGGCTATTATTTGCATAAATCATTGACCTCAACAGGCTTAAATTTGGGACAGGAGTCTGTGTAAGACAGGCTTTTATTTCCTTTAAAACTGTTGCTCAGTAAAGATTGGAAATACAATCAATTTATTTATTTAACCCTTTGAAACCTGGGCAAATTGTCTTTCTTTCTTTTCAAAAGCATGGGAAGAAGGTAATAAGCAACAAAAGGAACATAACCCCAGTACAAGAAAATGGACTAAATTAAAAAAAACAAAAACATAAATGATGATAAATAATAATGATAATAATAATAATAATAATAATAATAATAATAATAATAATAATAATAATAATAATAATAATAATAATAATAGAACAAAGTGAGAAAAAAATACCTGAAAAAAAAAATCTCAAAAATAATAATAATTCTGTAAAATAATTCAGAATATATAATTTTGAATGTGATTCACTAGACTTTTTTCCTTTTGCTTTTATCTCTTTGTGTGTGTGTGTGTGTGTGTGTGTGTGTGTTTGTCTTGTTTACTATGCTGATAATACTGTCTTCTTTGGTGCTCATGGTGCCAGTAAAATTAACTGAATTGTTAAATTGTGAGAATCTCACCAAGCGTACGATGTGTGTAGCATGTCCATATTTACAAACGTTTGATCACATGTACATATTTGTAAACGTGATCTAAGCAGCTAACTAACATTAACTCCAGCAGGTAGCCAAAAACCTGAATTTATGCATCCAAAGAATGGAAACAGGCATTTATCGAATTGTGCAGCCACACCGGGATAGTAAAAGAGACTGGGTGTCTAAATCGGACTAGGCTTTTATTTGATGTTTTACAGTATTTCTAAAATTCTGGTAATAAAACCCTGAAAGGTGTCGAAGACTTTTGTCACTTGGGGATTTAATTTGGTGCTGTTGCCTTTTCTATACTATCAATAAATATGAGGTGGAAGCATCTTTTTCAAAGCTTTAAAACATCCTATATTTTATCCCTTTTAACTCTGAACTCACAAAATCTTGGTACTCGATCACAGAATAACTTGTTGATCAACATTCCCTCAGTCAGAAGTACACCTTATACATGGAATAATCTGAAAAATAAACTTAGACTTGAACACTTTTCCACCATTACAGCTGTTTAAATGCCTTTTTTCAGATCTTGTTTTAATGGAGTGTAAATGTTTTTACTTCTACACCATAATATGTTTATTATTATGTATTTAAATGTTTAGCTATTATTGTTTGTTGTTGTTTTGTGTGATTTATTTAGATTTTCACTGTTACTTGTTTGCTTAATTGTTTATAATATCTTTGTTCATGCTCCGTATCATTGAAAATGAGTTGTCTCAGTTGATTTCTCAAATCTTAAATAAAGGTTTGAATAAATGACTGAAGTACAGTCAGAAAAAGGTCTAAATGAGACACAACAAAGCTGTCCAAAGAAAAAGACTGACAGCAGAAACTCACAGCCTGTTGAGGGATTTAATAAAGCCAGTAGGTGGCGCCCTCTCATTTCAAATGAATCCAAAATAACATGAAGTGAACTCTCAGGTCCTTCACAGTGGTTTGTCCTGAATTACAGCCTGTGGCCTTTTTGTTCCTCTGCAGACATCTCTGCTCTGGATAATGCTTTTATACTTCCATACCAAACAAAAAATCTGTATCAAACCAAACACATTAGGCTTTATGCCCAAATCCATTATCAGAAAATGCTCTTTCCCTGGAGGTTCATACAAAGAATCTATTGACAAACTAGTTGTGCTGCTTGTTTCATAAACCAGACAGAGGTTTTAGTATATCATTATGCATCGCCACCATCTGCTGTATTGTTGATGGGCAGTGATGGGACAGGTGTCCGCTGACCACACGTGTTTATACAAACACTGCAAATCCTGTGAGACAATATGCTCCTCTGTTAAAATGTTTGATATTACAGTGTATGGATTTAATGTTAGCTTGTGTAAATGCACTCACTGTGGAGCAGGAAATACTAACATGTTTAAGAACATGTAAAACAATACTAGGAGAGAGCGATATGGATAAAATCCTCTGGTGTAGTACTCTATATGTAATTATATATTATGATATCAATAAATTTGTCTCTATATGTACCATGATATAGAATATTAAACCATTTATTGACATAATAAATGGATAAAAGGTGAGTTATCCTCAGGGTGGAAAGACATTCAGAGTATTTTTGAGGTACTTGTACTTCACTTATGCATTTCCATTTTCTGTTACTTTATAAATCATGACCATTGCATTTCATATAGAAATATTACACTTTCCACACCAGTTCGTCAATTTTAAAGCTCAAGTTACTATTTACTTTTCAAATTTTGGTTCTAGATTCAAAACATATAATCAGTTCAGAAAATAGGATGCATTGTTGTATACTGAATTACTCAAACAATATAAAGTAGTTGCATCAGCTCAGTCTTGACAGTTACAGCATTAAAATGCTGTTGATATGGTTAATGCATCAATAATATCCTAAATGTATAATTAAATATCACACAGGGGGCAAAAAATACTGTGACTTTTGTCTATTTTATTGCCCATACTTTTACTCAAATTAAATTTTGAATGCTTGACTTCTACTTCTACTACTACTTCAGCAAATTAAATGTACGATAAATAAAGGTACTTCATCACACTGATGCAAATATCACATAAACATCCAATATTGCAATAAAGCAGTCCTGACTATTAGCCTGCAGCATTTTCCACAATATAAATTACTGTGTGCAAGAGAAGTATGACAGCTCTATATATTTCTATTTACCTACAGTATTTATCGTCATATTGCAAAACCTTAAACAATACACACTGAAAATAATATCAAATGTGTGTATGAGTGTGTGGAGGCATTTTTTTGTTGGTTATAAGAAATGATCAACAAGACAAGAAAGTATAGATGATATTGTGTATATTCTTAGTTTCTTTAATTCATTACTTATTTATTTAGTCAATATATTTGTTTTTCAGATATGAACATGCACCGTGGAGCACTATGGGAACACAGGGCACATTTTAAATTAGTGCCTAAAGTCCCACTTCAAATATTAAAGTTGCTTAATTATGAAATTATCATGAAATAATTTATCATGCTACTAGTCAGCAGCTTTAAGGCCTTCTGTCCTCACTTTACAATTCAACTTGGGTTTTTAAAAAAGCCTGAACTCACCTTGTAAAGGAGACTTATTGTCCTGTATTTTCCAGTGTCACCATGGACACACCGACTGCACACACCTCCTGGGCCCATGTTAAGAGGCACATCAACTAAAAAAGAGGGGAGAAACCATCACAAAGAGTTACAACACCACCACCACAACAAGATGCAAAATCATCACATAAAAAATAAAAACAAGCAGTAAGAGAAACAGAACTACTAAGAAGAAGCACACAGCATCCATATAAACACCAGATGAATACAAGGAGATGCTAAGGACTGATAAAAGAAGCTAAACAAGTATAAAGTGATGCAAACCACACATAAAAAGATACAAAATGACTACAGAGATGCAAAACAACCACAAAGAAATACAAAACCACCAAAAAAGATGCAAAACAGCAACAAAAAGAAGCAAAACTACTAAAAAGAGACACACAAATAGACAAAAAAAAAAAAACCCAAAAAGACAAAACGTCCCATAGGAGATGCAAGACCACCATAAAGAGATGCAAAATGCCTACAAAGAAACAATAAACCATCACAAAGAATACAAAACAACCACAAAGAGACGTAAAACAACTGGAAATAGACACAAAACAACTGTGCAAAGAAGCAAAATGACAACAAAGAGACACATAAAGACCACAGACAGACAACCAACACATAGAGATGCAAAACAACTGTACAAACATGCAGCCACACAAGGACGCAAAACAAAAAGGAGCAAAACTACTAAAAATAGACACAAAGCATCCACAAATATACACAAAATGACTTGAAAGAGATGCATTATGACTACAAAGACACACAAAAAGTCCACCAAGAGAAACAAAACCACTACAGAGACACAAAATGCCCACAAAGACATATGAAAATACCATAAAGAGACACAAAACCATCACAAAGAACTCAAAATGACCAGAAACAGACACAAAGCATCCACAAAGAGACACAAAAAACTCCACAGACACAGAAACCTACACAAAAAGATGCAAATTAATAACAAAAAGAAACAAAACAAAGCAAAAATGACCACAATGAGACAAAAAATGATCACAAAGGAATGTTAAATTACCACAAAAAGAAGCAAAGCTACTCAAATCAGACACAAAGAATCCACAACATGACTACAAAAGAAGTCAGACAACTGCTAAAAGATGCAAAACCACCACAAAGAGATATAAAACAAATGCACAAATGACCACAAGGAGAAAACGACCACTAAAAAAGTCACCAAACAACTACTGAGAGATGCAAAACCACCACAAACAGATGGAAAATGACTACAATGAGACACAAAAGAAAACAGACACAAATGTGACTGTGTCGTTTGAAGTCGTTTTCAGTCTCTCTGAGTCTTTTTTTAGGGCCCCATTGACACATAATTCACCCATGCTTGTCATCACACATCAACCTTAATCAATATTTCTTAATGTTAAACAGCTAAATGAAAACACGTGAAAGCAGCGGATCATTCCCACACTAGTTCAGATCAGTTCATCCTCGCAGGCCTTGTTAGTATTCAAAGGGAACCGGCTTTGCCACGGAGGGCAATTACCCTCACAGAAAATTAACATTCATTGTGTGTCAGTGACATTATGCGAGTATCTGTCTCAGTATGAGGCATCCAGGGAGCGAGAGCCGTGTAATCAATATCTATTAGTCCTCCCATCAGAAGAATTAGATTTCACTATTAGATCAGCCTGCTCCCCTGACTCCACGTCAAACATTATAAGTTGACTGGACATGTCATGCACCGATGTAGCCACCTAATGAAAGAGATCATGTTGAACTCAAATACAATAAGAGGAAATATGATCCGTCTCACGAGGAGCTCTTCTGTGCAGAGGCCAGTAGGTGTCAGACTCACACCAGAGAGAGAAACAAACAAAAAGTAAAGCAGAAAGTGGCTTTCACATTTTATTAATATTGACATGGGTACATACATAAATGGGGAAATGATGGGTCGATTGTGTCAGAAATAACAAATGAGAGAAATAAAATGCAGCTGTGTGAATGGCAGATTACACACACACTTCATACAGTGTTTTCCTCTTATAAAAATCAGATGAACAGGAGGGAAAGGTTTTGGTTTTGTCTCACAGATGCACGTAATAATAGAAAAAACCCTGAAACAGAGAAAATTATGGGATCAAATTTGTGTTAAAATAGTCTTAACTGTACATGATATTTATAAATGGCTCAAGATTGTTTCTTTTTAACCCTTGAAGCCTGGATCATCTTCTTTTGCATTCAGATGCCTTTTACAAGCTGTGTAACAGTTTTGAAACCTGAGCAAACTGGTTTGATTTCCTTCAAAAATATGGGGAAAAGGAAATGAACAACTTGACAAGAAATGTCCCCAAAATTGAGAGAAATCAGTAAACGGTGACAAGAAAATGACCTGAAAATTTGTTTAAAAAAAATGTGAGGGGTGTTCAAAAACTGTATTTATGATTATTATGATTAAATATTTTAAATAGTGTTACATAAATAAAAACTTTTTTTTTTTAATTTCAGGAATTTTTGGGGTCATTTTCTTGTTTGTTTTTGCTTTTCACTTTTCTCTTTTTGTGCTTGTTTTCAGGGTTTCTTTTTTGTAACTTATAACTAATTTCTTGTAAATTTTTGGACCATGTCTTGTTGAATTGCTTAAAGCCTTCTTCCCATATTTTTATGAATAGTTTAAATCAGCAATTAGCCCAGGTTTCAGAAGGCTTATTATCACTTCTTAAAAGTTTGACAGAAAATCTTTTATTGTTTGGTGTAAAAACTGAACAGCTGTCGAACTAAGTGCTCACAATAATGTACTCTTCTTTAAACATAATTTGATAAAAAGAATTTGGTATCGGACGGCATGGTCAAATTTAGAAATGTTGCCCATTTAAAGTGCTCAACAACATATACAGTGATACAAATAATCTAAACAATAAATAAAGATAAATAACAAATAAAAACGCAAGACATTCAAACAAGCAACAAAAGCTAAATAATGAGATTTTAAAATTAATATCACAATTATACGAGCCATTGCACATCGTCACGTGATATATATTTATATGTATATGTATATAGTGTTGTTTTTTTTAATTCTCAGAGTAGCTAAAGAGCAGTTTGATTCAGAGACACTCCTTGGTTTGAGCTTCAGATCAACAATCCTTTGACTCACAACAAAAAGGAATTAAAATCTCTTTTACTCCAGAGTTCAGTTTTTGGGGAGGAGAGGTCGAAACCTTCTCCGAGTCTTCATCAAGTGCTAAAATCAGTGTATCTACAGCAGGTTGGTAATCCTTACAGGTGGGAGGTGAACACATGAGAGCTGTTGAGGCGGACCTGTGTGTGTTTTTTATTTTTTTGGCTGTGCTGAGGTCAGGTGCGGGGGTCGTGCCGGGCACTAGGGAGGCAGCAGCGGAGGTTTGAAGGTGCAGGCTCCGGTGCACTGGCGAGGGGTGAGCATCTTGCAGGAGAAATGGTGAAGGGCATCATGAGCTTCTGGGGAGGAACGAGTCCATCAGTGAGAACATGCAGACAAACACTCACACTGATTATTGTTCAGTTCACAGGTGAAAGCTGTTTATTAAACTAATGTTAAAGGATGGGGTCACATTTTATTAAGTCTGCCTTAAAACAGAACTCACATGCAGATTTGTGCATTAAAACAGTTTTAGTGGTTGTAACTGTTCCTCCTGTCTCTATAACCCAGTCTCACTCCCAGCTTGTCAAAAACTGACACTTGGTCACTGGCCCTCGACGTCAGATACAGACGCACTGATGCACCCTTGAGCTGTGGCGTGAGATGCACCAGCAAAGATGATTCTGAACCAACGGCCGAGGGCTCGACTTAAAAAAAGCACTTTTAGAAAACGCTTGATGGCGTTTTTACTGCGTCAGTTTTATTCAGATCTGTTGCCGTGACAGAGTAATTTGTCTTATTTTAGTGGTGACATACCTGTAGTGTTTAACAGCCAATTGAAGTGCTGCACAAAGAAAACAACGACTTGATTTATTAAAAAAAAAAAAAAAAAATCTGTTAAAAAGAGCAAATAGCGATGCTGCGGGAAACTACAATAGTATAAAATGTGAGAAAGTCCTTATAGGGCAGGCATGACGGGAGGTGGATGACCTTTGGCTGTTTGTGTCCTGTGAGAAACCAAAAGTCAGCTGAGTTATTTTAATAACTTTGTAGTGGGCTTATATATGTGGCATACTATGCTTGTGATGTGACACGTGACGTATGTGATGTTTGTTACATGACGTTCCATTACATTAGCAAGAAACTTAGTTTTGGCCAAAACCACGATGTTTTTTTCTAAATGTAACCATGTACTTTTGTTGCCTAAACTTGAGAAAGTAAACCTAAAAACAAAGTTCCTTCCTTCTGCTCTAAGTTAAGACAGACAGTTTGCACTTAAAGAGCTAAAATTTCACATTTCCTGAGAAAAAGCACATTTATTTTGAAAAGACACAACTCATATAACAAGCATATATTGACAAGCTGTCCCTGAGTGTCCAAAACTGATGCCGGAGGGGTACCTCTGTCACAGTTTAACCTGTACGCCCACTCACCAAGCGCCAGTATTTGGCAAATTGGGAGTGAGAATATGTTGATCTATACCAGTCATAAAGAGATCTATTATTAAACATGATTTCAGTGTAAGGCATGAAGGACGAAATCCACAGTCCTTATTCTGTATAAAAACAGCTGATGTTAACTGGAGTCTTTGGCAAAATGAGTCACACATATATTCAACTTAATGTTTTTTTTTAACACAAGATTTCCTTTTTGCGATATCTTTAGCCAAGGTTAATCAAAATGTAGTGCACATTTCAGCAGAATTTCAGAAAAATGGTAAATATAAATGAAAATTAGAAGTCTGTTTATCAGGGATAATCAGCTGGTGATGCTTATCTCCAGTGGGATGCCAATAAACCATTAGAGAGGAAGAAGGCGCAACAGGATGATGTAATTAAAAGAGTGACACTCAAAACTCGAACATTGGAAAACCATGCAGAGAATTTGCTGAAAGTATGGTATTTATGTTTGTTTCATGAATAAATTAGAGAGGAAGGTTGCACTCTCCGCGTCGCTCCACATAGAAGTGATGTTTTCATCTGATGCCATTTTTAGTCTCTTTAGTGGACTTTTAACTTATTGATTTATTCTTTCCATTGCACTTTGCTGCATCTTGCTTTTTGCTGAGTTTAAAAACACTCTTGCAAAGCCTATTTTTTTCTTCTTTTTAATTATCCATGTTTCCAGTAAGTTTTTTATGTGCACACAAGCACACCTTTGGACCAAGGGTGCAGGTTTTGATTCAACGTTGTGGGGTAACCAATATGAAATGGGGGTTTTGGCTGGAAATTTTTGAAACACTTAATTTCCTGCATTCTGGTAAATTTTTATGCAGCAGTTGTGCATTTTCACCATCAATTTATAATGTCAATCTAATTAATATTTTCAAAACAAAAATCCTCTGCTACTTCTGTGTTTTGTTTTGTTTTTTAAAAATATAGTCACTTTATTCGACTTTTTTCTGAATAGTGCTTTGAACAGAACAAGGACTGTGGATTTTCTCATCACTTACAATTAAGGGATGTTTTAATAGTCAGAATGGACAGGAAGAACAATTAAAACAACTGTGATTATAAACACACATATGTGCATGTGTTGTTTTAAGCCTTTAACAAATGCAAACATATCCTTTAATGGTGTCTCATTGTAAATATTGATGACACTGATCACAGGAGATGTTTAATAAAAAAAAGTAGCACTTGCATATTTATGCTTGTGGGCACAAAATGACATGTATTCATGTTCCTGTTTTGGACCAGATAAATTTACCTTTTAGCTTCTGCTGTATTGCATAACGAGCCTTTCTCTCTTGGTCCAACTCGCTGCACAAAGTGTCTATCCAAAAATAAAAAAATGGTCAAAAAAGGAATAAAAATGAATTTAAAAAAGAAGATGTGAGCTGCTGCGTAGCATCTGAGGAGTGTAATGTATGCTGTTTGCCCCTATGGTATTTAGAGTGACCCCTCTGTGTACTTGAACCCTGTATTTAAACAACTGTAACATTAAACCAATCCTTTAACGGTGGCATTAGTTGCTGTCTACTGCATGTAACCGATACAGCACTACATAATGGTCTGTCCATTCAATTTTCCAGAGCATGATTTAGGAGAAAATAACCTTTGCAAACAAAACAACGTGGTTTCAGTTACACCCTCTGATATATTATAATTTACTCAACTACAGGAGGAAAAAAGATGGAGTTTACAGGAAAAAGGCTGGACACAAACCGCCAATATTTCAATATGCAAGTGTCACTTTTCCTTTCTTTTGTGAGGCTAGTTGGTTCAGATTGATTGATACGGCCTATGTTACTTAAACACTTTGTGTGTGTGTGTGGCTATTTTTCCTATAAACTTAAAGAGCATTGATCTACATCCGCTTTACAGTCATAATCTACGGAGGCACAAGAGAGAGAGAGACCAACCTCGAACAATCTGCAGCTGCTGGACCATTTCCTCTCTGTAGGACAGCTCACGCTTCATTTGATCCTGAAAATTATCTGAAGAGTACCGAAGGCCACGTCAGATGGAAACTCTCTGACATTGTGGGGGTAATTTAAAGACACATTCCTGGATGCAAAGGACACAATACAACTGGCTCTTCTCCACTAACATCGAGGCTGCAAGCACAGATCCAAACAAAACAGATCTCTCACAGCAAAATGTTGCTAATCACAGTCTTTTCTTTATCTCATCAGAAACACTGTAAAATCTGACAAGTTGATATTGGTTAAAATAATCTTAGAATCAGATTGGCTTGAAAGAGTAAATCTAACTATAAATCTTCATTTATGTTTGCTTTATATCTAAGTACTTGAAATGTATCTGAATATCTTAATTTTGTGAAGTTGATGCAACTTAAAAATGAGGAGTAAAATGTTAGCAACTTCAGTAAAATCAAGTTAGTCTGACCTAACTTGATCGTGACAAAGAGGATTTTGCCAGTGGCGACGTTGGGAGATCTGTGAGTTCTGTTTTGCTAACATGTTTAAGAAAATGCAAACATGATTGACTGGTATACAACCAGCAGAGTGCAAAAATAAAGCGCAGTAAACCTGGTTTACTGAAGTTGCTAAAACTTGGGAGTTGGAAGGGAGCAGGAGTTATTTTGCTGTGCTCATAGGTTTCTCTGAAGTGAAAAAGGTCTGAGAATAGATCAAATATAAACACTTGAAACTTGAATCTGATCACAGAGACAAAATTCTGAAATTGTGCAGGCTTATTTATAAGCAGATCGGTTTTCTTTTCATCTAACTCTTATCTTCACAGCAAATTATTGCAGACAAATAGAGATAACTTCAGTGAGAGATTAAAAAGACCATTTCAATATCTTGAATTAGGATCGGGCTGACACAGGAGGAAGGAGCTGAATGTAAGTCTGAGAAAATGGTCAAAATTTTATATTGATGTTAAATTGAGCTCCATTATTACTAGGAGAAATGGGATAAAGAAGAAACTGGGTTTTGAATGTTCTTTTGCTGTGACTTGGCTGTGACTCAGTTTTGTCCTACCTTTTAAATGCTGAAATTCTCTCTCCAACTTTTTCCTCAACTCCACTTGTTCCACAAGCTGCTTTTGCAATTCCTCTGCAAAGCCAAAAGCCAAAAAATGCATCAACTCATTTTCATCGGTGCAGGACACATCATTATTCACCCTAAAACACTGAAACATGTGACACTTACAGGACTTCTGAATCACAAGCAGGGGTGCGGTGCAAAGAGAAGGCAGGCACCATAATGCAAGGAACCACCAATAACAAAAATATCTGCAAAAACATTTTCTTCTCTGTCCCCATCACATTAATTTGATTCCATTTACTATGATCTCTTTTAAATTTCTGCACATTAAGATTGATGTGCGCCCAGTAAACCGACTTCAGGTGCGTTTACACCCTCGATAACAACCATTTCACCGCTTTCCTCGCACTCGCTGCCACAGTAATTGCCATGCATTGCCTGGAGCCTGAGACGATAATAATGGAGTCCCAGGGTTTTTCCAAGCGTTGTAAAATAATTAGCTGCCGTGCCTCGGGGTTATGGCTCTGTTCGTTAAAATATTAATAGCCTCTAAACGATTTCCTCTTACAATAATAAGTCAAAACTCCCACATCTCGTGATTAAGTGGTTTAACAACTATGGAAACACTTTAGGCCTACAAAATGTAAATTCACAATTGGGTTTTTGGCACGTCATCTTTAGCAGGCCGTGGGCTTTTAGCTGCATTTAAAATGAGGTGGAATTTAACTTTTTAATGTTAATATAACAGACATATCTTATTTTTGATAATTAAAACAACTCTGGCAATTTAATTTGAGTTTATAAAATTCATAAACTTAATAGCAATGAATTGGCTATTTTTTAAATTCCGTTTTATTTCTTACTCTTAAAAATAACAAATAAATAGCTGTCGTAATTAAACATGGTGACCAGGCTGTATCTAGCTGCTGCATAAATATATATTTGCAGGCTGGCACATTACAAATCAAACAAGGAATAATTGCTGATGATAATTAATATCACCTGCTACACCATTTTCTCTCGCTTTTATTTCCTTTTGATCCCGAAAACAGCCTCTTACCTTTAGCCATGTTCTCCAGATCTCTTTCATGCACGCTGATGTCGATGCGTAAAGCTCCATCGGCTGCACAAAAACAATAAAACACATAATTTAACCCACAAATAAATCATCTCTATAGCAAAAATACCGTAAAATGCGTACAAGGAAGTAAATCAAAGCAGCTAAAAACGATAAATCAGGTAGCTTTTAAGCTTTTTATGATTTTCAAATCATAAAATATAAAACAAAACTAATTTAAAACCTTGTCTGTCCTTTTGCTCCTGGTAGTTGCGTATTTCAGACACGTGTTGAGCACCTAAAACATAAATAAGTAAGCACAAACATTTTCAATTAAAAGCAGATACAAAATCCTCCAAAATGTGCATGAATAACCAAAAACCATAAACTGTTTCAGTAATTACCGTTGGATCTGCGGGGGCTGCTCGAGTGTTTCGACCCAAACGACGACGGCTCGTTCAAGAGCACGTGGCCGTCCTTTTCATGAGCGTACACCTGTAAAATGAAGCAGACAATCGCGTTTAATAACGCGGACCAATTACATGTCATTTACTGCAGTTCTTCACATAATGGAGGCCCCTTTTTTTTCCTTCTAAATTAAGCAGCAGCCCTGCAATTTGTTGTGAAGATGGTGGGTTCAAAAACACTAATTTGGTGGTAAAATAATTTTGTTTAATTATATTTTAATAGGAACAAATAAAAAGTAAATCAGGATAAATTTGGCTTTTGTATATTGATTACCGTGCTGGAAAATTGCTATATATTAGCACAAACCAATGTTGCTCCGTTTTCTGGGTTTTGGGGTAAATTCATTTTCACTGATTTTGGAGTTAATCATCGGTCTTTACTCATCTTGCATGGCCTTTCACCCCCCCCCCCCCTGCCACAAAAGAAAAAACATTAGGTCGCCCATAATAATTAGCAAAAATGCCTGTCTTTAATTTGATTTTATATATCTTTATTCCAGGCCACTTGATCTTGATTACATTTTTATCGGCCTCCTCTCCTCTAAAAGCTCTTTTCATATTCTCCACAACTGCGACAATTCAACTTTCCCCACGGGGATCATTAAAGTTTCATTTTATCTAATCTTACTTCATGAAGAGGAGAGCCATTACGCATCCGTCTGTCCTCATCTGATGACCCTGTGAGCACGGTGTCCTCCGGTGATGCTGCTGCTGCTGAGGGACTGCAGGACGCATCAGCCTGCTCCTGTCTCTCCTCCGAGGATACCTGCTCCGGCGCAGGGGAGTCACGGTGCTCTCCTCCTGGGGAGATTTGGATCGTCTCCTCCTCATCTTGACCCCGGTTGGACTCCACATCCACGTCCGGGTCGTCGTCGTCGTCCTCCACGCTGTCCCTGTCCGGTGATATCGATCTGTAACTGGAGCTCTCGCTGATAAAATCCGGGGACAGGTAGCCAGGGCGCACGCCGTAGCTGTCCCGGTTACCGTAGAGTTTGGCGATGGTCTCCGCGTCTTTTACGACCGGTCTGAAGGCCGAGATGTAGCTGATCTTCCTCTGAGGGGTCTCGTCCCCGGATTTGTCCTCGTCGTTCCTTGTGGAGGAGGACTGGGAGCTGGAGCAGCGCTCTCCGCTGTCCTGCTGGTGGTGAGGGAGGTGGTTGGTGTCTTTGGGTGTATTTGCGCCCCGGTCGCTTTGGTCCGATAGGTCGAGCTCTCCCTGCCGGACGCCTTGCAGCTCTGGGAGAGGTTTGGGTGGAGAGCCCGGGTAGGGCGGCATAGGAAGGCCGCCGGCTGTGGGCCAAAACATGGGGAAGGCAGGGTAGAGCGCGTCCTTTGCGCCAGGCCAGAACACACCGGAGACGTTGTTCTTGTTCGCATCGGGCACACCGTCGCTCTTTTTCTGACACAGCCCGTAGCTGGGGAAGCCGTACGGGTGGTGGGGGAACAGAGGTGGGGGGATTTTCTGGAGCATGCTAAAGTTCTTGCTGGGCACCGGGATTACTGGGTAGGTCCGTGCGCCGCTCGCCAAACTATTGTTTCCCTGATCCTCGTCGCACCGTAAAGTTTTGTGAGGGATCTCAGGGGAGCTGGTTTGGGCCAAAGTGGACGAGGCTTGTGATTTCATCGACGAGGACACCCCTGACCCGCTCATGGGCAGAGTCCTCTTTCTGCTCCCCCCGTTGAACATGGCCTTTACATCCTCCCACGCGTGATGAATGTCCTCGGATTGCTTTTTGTCCGTCAGTTTCAGGTGGCGTCTCCACGAGTTGAAGTTGGCAGCGTCCGGCTGCAGGTACTTGGAGTCTGGGGTGCGATGAGAGTGGAAAATGAACTTATTCGGGGAGAAATACATGTTGCAAAAGCTGCACTTGATGCACTTTGCTCTGGAGCTGTTGTATCTGGCGGGGATGAAGCTGCCCCTGGAGCCCCAGGCGCAATCATGAGACACGTCAAATGCGAAATTTTCTGGGAGTTTTGGCGGGCTGTGCGCCCCCAGGAAGGACTTACAGAGCCGCTCAGCCTCCCGTTTGGTGATCATGCCACAGCGCCTGGAGGAGATGGGCATGGCCCCGGCGCGCCGCAGGAGCTCCAGCTGCACGGGGGTGCACTGCACACAGGTGATGCCAAGAGCGACGCGGCGGTTGTGTATCTCGTTGTAGCTGTAGTTTTTCAGCAGCGTGTTAGAAATCTGCGCCAGGCAGAGTCTCTCCTTACCGTCTATGACCAGACACACGATGGGCACCCCGTACAGCGCCGTCTCACTCACTTGGTTTGGTTTGAGGGAGCTGGGCCCGGAGAAGCTCGGTGCGTCCTGCTGCTTTAAACTGGGGGAAGAGCTGGCGTCTCGTCCCGCGTCTCGAAGCTGTCCGGGCATCGACTCCATCCCTGGAAGCCTGTCAGTCAGAGAGGAAACAGTAGTGAGCCCGAGGGGGTGTTTGACAGGATGCAAAAAGCACAATATTATCAGTGCATCATCTTAAAAATGGCACTAAAAAACAATTCCACACAATAAAAAACAAAACAAAAATCTAAAAAAGATGCCCCCCAAATATCTGGCAAATAGAGATAATAAAATGACAGTTATTATTATATCAATACCTATTGTTATAACTATAATTTAGTAGCTGTCAAGGTAGTAGGCCTACAAATACTGATGTTTACAGGACATACTACTACTACTACTACTACTACTAATACCACTACTACTACAATTAATATTAAAACAGAATTTCAAAAAATCTAAAATGATTAAAAAAAAACAGTTTCTTTTTATCCACAATATCTGGCAAATAGAGACAATAAGATGACAATTATCATAATTATATTAACAGTTGCTTTTGCTATTATTAAGAAACTGCAGGGGCAGTAGGCCTGCAAATATTTGTATTTAGAATTAATAATAATAATAATAATAATAATAATAATAATAATAATAATAATAACAATAATACCGAATTTTATGAAAATGACAAAATACAACTAACATCCGTT